>NC_051142.1:4653442-4953442 GCF_014839805.1 Manduca sexta | reverse complement strand
ATCCGGCGTCAGTCTTGACTAGCGCTACAATCATCAATAGAGAAAGTTGTCAAGTATCTCCCGACACTGCATGTAACGCCGTCTTGCATAATATTCGGAAATATTTTTTTTTTATTATGACTAGCTTTGGGGAAGTAATTGCACATAAAGATTGTACTCGTGTACATGAAATGAGCTTACCGTTTTCCTATCGGTAATGAGATTATTAAATGTGTTTTTAAATTCAAAGCATGATAGTTAATAACATGTTTCTAAAATGTTCAATTAATTTAGTGAGTTGTTTTATCAAAGGTTTAAATGTAATTTTTTTATAAAAGTATATTGCTTAGAAATTTATTAATTGCCATTAATTGTTTCGCTTGTCAATCATGTTATAGATTTAAAAATGTTGAATATTCTACATTCAGTTATGGATATGAAAACAAATATCTATACATTGATTTACTTAGATGTTTACAATTTAAATATAATATTAACGAGTAATGTACTACTAATACAAATTGTGACATTATTAATGATCGCTACAGGTAAATAAATTAACGTGTTTATCCTGCTCTAGTTTCACAACGCAAAATAGATCTAATTGGCAATTCAGTTTTATATAAAGTCCTATAATTACAGTGGAAGTTATCGTTGGGCTCTGTACACAATGCTGTGACAGTAATTCCACCCTCATTAAGAATCAATTTGTCCAATGTGATAGAAGATAATTACTTAGGCCGTGAGGCTCTGGTGTTTCCGCTGAATATAATGGATTATCTAACATTGTATCTGAGTTACGTCAACCGTGTGACTGTGCCGGAATATGCAGTATGTACTAGATCACAAGTATCTAATAGCTATTTTTGCATTGGTTCGTGCTGAGTTTTATTCGGATGTGACTGGATTCTGGAATAACAAAGTGATATGTGTGTTTCAAACAATTCAGCGGAAGGTTTTTGTTCGTGTCTTCACCAACCAAAAACTAGTTATCATCTTACTTTATTGTTAGTAATTAATGCATTTTTTTTTTGGAAATTTATTTCTAACACACATAATATGCGTTATAATGGGCATTTAGATCCTGGCAACCCTATCACTATTTGCAAATTGTTTCAATGCTGAATTGATATAAATGATGTCACTATACGATTCTAAGTAACGATAAGTGTGAAGACGTTTACCCTTTCATTGCTTCGATGAAGATCATTATTGTTACTGCACGCATTAAACTAAATTTTTATGCACAAACACGACTGTACGGTAGAATCATTTGCATGCGACAGTGTACCCAAATAGATTTGTAAGGACTATTTAATTTTATTTTTCTTCCTCATATTATCGCTGTTGTGATTTTTAATAGGAATATGAAGAACAAAATCTTAATTCTAGTATATTGTGTCCGAGTAATGAGCAAATTTTGTCTGACTTTATATGATGTGTCTTCTATTCCAAAACTAGTGACATCATATATGCCTTTTTTATTACTTTATTATAAGGATTATTATAATTATTCCACACTAAAAGCCATAGATCTATTTAACAAAAATAACATTAGATTATGTTATGGCATGTGCTCATACTTAGGACTAATGCCGTTTTTCTAAACGCATTATTATCGTTTCACACGGCTATTACACAACGTGATTTAATGAAAGTGCTCATTACAAGCATATTTTCTTAAATAGGAACAAGAGTGATTCCGAGCTAAGTGCTAATGACGGCAATAAAGGAATCGTCAATTGTTTAAAGTACTAGCGAGCGCTTACGATTAACTTCCGTGTAATGTGTTGTGCGTCGGGCCCGGTGTCGAGTTAATTGTGTCGTATGACAAATTGTGCTACTTTCTCTCCGTCACTCGCTGAGCCCTAGGGTCCGGTTTACGCGGGATGACGCCTACATACATTGTAAATTGCTACAGTAATGTCATTCGGTCTAAATAATGCTTTTATTCTAATGATACTTGATATTTATTGCATGTTCATTGTTAGAGTGCATGACTGTTTCTCTGTATAACTGAGTTGTTAATGTGCTGTTTGACTTTAGTTGTGTTGAAATTGTTTAATGTATTTAGAGGCGTTATGCGGTTTATTGAGTGCTAAAGTATGGTAGTTTAGGATTAATGTTGAGTTAAGGAATTTTCGAGTGAATATTTTGATAACCATTTATTTTTATCAAGCTTTATAATATTTTTGTAATTTATAATAGTTAAAATTAAGCATTTTAATATATTGAATAATATGGTTGTAAAGCTAATTTCATCACATCATAGGGCAGATGTAAGTAAGCTCAGCAAATTATGAATGTACTAGTGTCTGTTTGATGTCACAATGGAGATAAAGAGGTGGTCATAATATTATGTTCATATTATGTATCATAATGTGCTATATAAAATACTATTCGCCGAAAATCTTTTTATATCATAATTATGAATAAGAATACACAAAGTAATCTAGAATTACGATTGCCATAACATACTTTATTTCTAGTATTGTGTTAGATAGTAATATTTTCTTATATTCGCGTATTCGTTAAACACAACCTAAGTAATGTAAAGTTCGCAAGACATCTCGTCATTAAGCTTTGTGTTTATATTCAAAGCACGGCGGGCACCTCGTCGCGACACAAACGAAATGTTACTGTGAACGCGAGAAATGTTCATCGACCCACCGCGGGTTATTATTATAATGTAACATCATGAGACGGTTATTTTACATGAAGTGTTCGAAATGATTATACAGGAATGTAGATATACAATCTATGAAGTGTTAAGTACTATTATAATATTTACAGTATACGCAGTGTTAAAATTTCCGCCGCCTAATATTCTGGGTAAGTTTTGTAGAGGAGCGCGGCGTGCATGAATAGGTTTGCGCGTGCGTCTGTTCCATATTTAGGCTTCTGTGCCTCAATATGAACCCTTATAGGATCATTTGGTTGTCTATACATTTGTCTGATCATCAAGACTTTTTTCTCAGAGATATCTAGTTAAAATTTATATCAAATATTTGGGCTTACGTTCTCTTTCAGCTGTGAAAAAATCAAACTTGGAAGTCAACGCGATCAAAAGATAAGAAATTAAAATCTATAGGGTACTTCCTGTTAATCCTGTTAATCCTTATGGCAAGAAGCAATGTCTTAGAGGACATGTCTAAACAAATTGCAAGTGTGAATGTGTATTTCAATAACAAAAAGAAAAATTAATTGTTTATTAGAAACTTATTATTTGTAGTTGGTGCAATATCTATGTTTAGGGTTCAAACGGCAAAGTTATGTTTATCGAGTTTGAACTTATGTTTAGAAACCTTACTTACAGCTTTGTACAGAACCCTCAATGCGCCAATCCAGCTTGCACTTGTCCGGTTTATTTTATTTAATGCAATATATTTTATTAAACTTTACACTACGAATAGCCTTAAAAACCCGTTTGCTTTATGTAGTGACTTCAAACTCTAGCTATTACGTAACTTTTTTCGTCAAGGCCTAAAAGAATAAGATTAATTTTGAATAAGGTGAAACATACAAAACTGATTGCAGGAAACTCAAGTTGCATTATAAAGTATAGATATTCAATAAAGTAATGGACCCATTTTGATATTACTAAGCTAAGTTACTTTGGTGCCTAAGAGAAATAGTAAACTGGAATCGGTGTTCGTAAGTTAGTTAAAGTTGGAAGTTATTCAAGATGTTTTATTCAATAAGCAAGAGGATATGCTAGTAGTAATAATTCCAGTAAAGGATATATTGGTGCTAGTAGCAGTAACTCTACCATCAAGTGGATTTAAATGGCTACATATTTTTTATGGAGTAAGTTTATATTTTTTGTCTAGCATTTCAGTGATACGTACATATTTTGTGCAAAATAATATTTTTCTTTCAAGGGTTATTGTTCTTAATATGACTAAGTGACTATAGCTTTCCTTTACAAAAGAGAATCGCCTACGCACATATTCACAGGAAATGTTATTTCCTCCTAATTGTACACACACAAGACATACCTACATATGTATAAGTATTGTATAATGCAATGTATTGCATATAATATGAATAACATAAGCTATGAAAATGCATGCAACTGTATATAAAAACGCATTTACCATGAGAAAATAACGTAGAATTATGTACTGTTTCTCACGATATGAAGCCAGTGCTGTATTTGAATATTGAAGTGAATGTTTAGAGTGTATTGAATGATAACAGTTGGAGACTCCTTTGCCATGTTAATATTGCTCAATGGCGTGTTATTTACCCTCTTTATTGTACTTACAACATATAATATTGTGAGGATTGTAAGTATATTGAATAAATCGAATAACTTTTTGTTTATTAGGATTTTGTTGTCAAAACAAATTTTATTCTGTCTGGTAACCATTAACCAACTTTGGATTATAACCGTTTTCTTTCTTATAGCTTCGTCATAGTCATTAATTCAAGCGTCAAGAAGTACGTAATAATTACAGTACGATAACAAACACTTTTCCCCTATGTCCCTCATATGGTATAGCGTATGCGTTGTACAGGTTTGTATATAACTGCTGCGTACCAGTAGGGCGACGCCCTGCACAACCGGTCGACAAGTGACCTTTACGTTTATAAGGGACTGGGAATCGCGATGTCAGGGTTCGTACTACGAAGATAGACTATACAACGTAGAAAGGGATAAAATTCTACGGCTACGGATAAATGTTTAAAAATATAGTCGGTTCTTGGTTAATGTGTCAATAATCTTGTCTATTGCTTGACACAATTTCCTTTAAAAGTGTGAATATTCCACTCAAATTGATTAGTAATCATTGGTTAGAAAATCAATTAAATCCTCACTACTTAGTGAAGTGGGTGTCGGTGTGAACTCCAATATAATTTTTCTTATCTGGCCATGATATAATTTGAGGCCAAGTTCCCGAGACAATAAAGTTACTAAGACCATAAGGTTGAAAAATTTTAAATTGACAAGCAACGAGAAAATATTTCGAATACGAAGTCATTAGTGAAAAGTGTAGGTCATTTTGGGGTTTTATCATTTGTGACTAAAACACTATGTGAATAATATTGCTTTCAAAATTCGACATGATTATTAAAATACCTATTAATCCGTTTAAAAAATGATGTGTACTTATATATCTTTAGTTTTGGCATGCCATATACACATACAAAATGTTGATGCTTCAGTTATATTCCTTTTATACAATAGTTCCGTCACGAACATTTGATTTCGTATTTGTGACAGTATCTGTGATAGTAATAAACTGTTCAAAATGCGCATATAATTTGTATTTTTTCGTGACGCAAACAGTTGAAGTGAACTCGTCGATTCCGTAACGGTAAAGCAGCTCGTGACGAAGATTATAATATAATTTGGTAACGTTCAGGATGAGTTTGACATTTCGTTAAAACACAACTTGCGTAACAAACTATGAAACGTTATGTATCTTTCAGCATTGTGGCAAAACTTCTTCGATTGATTTGGCTATAATCAGATCATGACAAAATTGTCTTTATTATTATCGCTATTATTGGAAACAGGTTTATTTTTACATTACGTGAGTAATGGCGGGGCGTCTTTAGGAGGAAAGACAATGTACAATGCATATTTTTCGTAATAAGATTATATTACAAAAATAGGCACATCATAATATGATAGGTAATTATATATACTATGATGGATGCTTCTGATAGGTAATAACCACACAATTTTCATACTATTCTATTAAAACATCATTATTAGTTACCGGCAGTTGGACTAAATGTGAATTTATGTAATAAGCTAATGATCTCCTTGTGTATGCGAAGTACGACCTGTATGAAAGTGTAGTTTTTATAGTAATCATCGTAATGACATAACCATTGCTGTAATTATTACAAAAACGGTCGAAGCACTTGCAGAATGATAACTTTGCGGGTAAATTAATAGGGATGTATCAGATGTTTTTTATTAAATATAACTGACGTAGATGACGTATATGGTTTGTCGGACTGTGGTCAATGAATAGTTTGAAAAGTCAATTGAACATGTTCTTTCATCTTGTAAAGTCGGATTGATGTTTATCCGTAAGTGATTAGTCTGTTTATAACTCATAAATTTGGAGATTGAAATCAGGCAGGCGTTCGATCATTATCGATAATTACTTAAATAAAGGAACAAATAGTACAGGGTTTTCTACCTTATGAATACGTTATTTAGGCGGATTATATGTAGAAGTGGGTAAAAGAATATATTAAATATTATAATAATATTATTATAATATTTAATATATTAACATGTAAACACGCAGAGGGTTAACTGGTACACTTCAAGTTCATTGTTATGTTCACGTTGCATGAAGGCGACTCCGCGCGTCGCCTCTGAGCCGCGCCGGGCGCCGCGCGCCGCCTCCCACGCACCGCATCTCTCATTACTGAACATTATAATTTTAAACCATTACCACATATACAATGTTCTTGTGCGATTTGTAATACCCTTACCTACTGATTATTATGATGATATGTCGTGATGGTAATTGATTTAGACGGCTGGATGGTAAATATTGTCAAATATGGGGTTAGTGCCGATTATTTTCTTTAGGATATTGGATAAATATTTTAAGATATTCTCTGACTAAAGATGTTTTCGAAAAAGATTCAATATCTGTCCAGAAGATCAGGGGAGGGTTTCAAGGTTTCAGGTCGTTTTCATCTGTGCAAAGTTTCGTTAAGTTTCCCTTGTGTATTTTAGTGGCTAGTCGGTGAGTTGAAATCATCTGTGTAAGCGTCTAACCGATTTTTTTTAACGTATACCAGTTAATCTAATTCAAATCAATTTCACACTAGCGTATACTATGCAAACATGTTTCTAAACTAACAGTATCGTGCACATTTACCGATGGGAACCTCATTAAACAAACAGCTTGTATCTCCTTTTTGCGACGTGTAAACTGAACGTTTATGTTTTTATATGCCATTCATCCCGACTGCGACAAATTGACATCGTCTAAGCGGAAAGTTGGCAAGCTTCAGGTTTAGTCATATCCTGACGCAGTGGCGGGCGTCCGGCGAGCGGTTGTATAGTATAAGGCAAATATCTACCGGACAAGTAATTCTCGTCCATAAGCAGCTTACGTACTTTAGGACATTTCATTTATAAAAGTTGTTCGCGGTTCGAGGTAATAATCTTGTTTAAATACAGTCTACGATTGCAGGAAACTAATAATAAACGCGTCGAGGAGTTACAGGTAGCACGCATTGCACAAAATTTATTTGGTACGAGTTAAATGAACTCGCACAATCAGGCTTCGTATTTTGGTTACACTGTTTTTGTGCATAGCGGTTATTAATGAATATGGTATTTACTATGCTTTTAAGGCGTTCTCGTCCCTAAGATTTGCCATTAAGGTCTATGTATAGTTATTTACGTCTAGCTTGATATCGAACTATAGTCAAAAAAACTTGAAATTTACCCATATTAAATGTTTAACTGTCCAAATCTTCCGAATGTAATTTGTGTTAGAGCGCTTTTTCTGTTGCCTTGTAGCCGTATCATAGTGCAAGCAAAGCGTGCGTGACTCCGTCAGAGATAGTGGCTTCGATAGCCGCTGGCTATTTTCGAAGCACGACAGGCTTTGGAAGGCAATTCTTGGTTTTACCTTTATTTTCTATACATCTATAGTTCACCACGGAGATGTGAAACGTTTTATTTTACGTGGACTTTCTTTGGATAAGCAATTAAGATAAGGCTAATCGAAAGGCACGATTTGAAAGTACTAATCCATATTTTAATAGAATCTTATAATATTCACATTTTATAGTTCGATAAGTTAGTGACGAAAGTCCTCTCAGGTCCATTATTTAAATTTGAGACACATTCGTTCCAGTCTATAAGAACTTAAACGTGTATGTTACAATAACACTCACAATAATTTCAAAATTCTTGACAGAGTTAAACTGAGATGCCATTATGCAGGACGCTGCAGTTTGTATGTTGTGGTGTCGCTGCTCATGATTTTATGGACATTTTTTCTCATTATCCCGCCTGCATTGTTTTGCCTCTCACGGTATCTCAAATAGAGTAAAGTGTAAGTTCTTTCTATTTTTGCACAACTCGTTTTCTGCGCGCTCATCAATCTCGCGCCGCTTCAGCCGTTTTGGAGAGCTTCTTACTGCCATTGTTTATGGACATACACGGCCATTGCAGCTGCGTATCGTACAATCTCATGAATTTCCACAAAGGCGTTCCGATTTCAAACGATAATTGAATGAATTAATGTTAATTAAAGCAAACAATGTGTTGAAAACCATTACATTTAGCATTATTTGAACGGTATAATGCGAATGCGGACAGTTCATGAATAAGAAAATGTTTTCAAAGCATTTGATGAAATGATAGTATTTACTATAATGCCTGTGATCATGAAGAACGGTGAAAATAATAAAAACGATAATATAAGTCAACGGGTGTTTAACGATATAGTAAAGATATGTAAATGTGTAAAACAAAACAATGCTCCATATGCAAAACATTTGCATGTTCTATGTAGAGACAGTAACAAGTACAAAAAGTCGACTGCAGGAAATATTAACTAAAAATAGCCTTACAAGCACTTGTTTTAAAGTGTGCCATCGAATAAATGACAACTGCCAGTGTCACGCTAAATTCGCGCTTGTTAACCTTTGTACAATGTAGTCTCTGTGTTGAAATAAAAGGCACATTAGTTGATTCGCACTCGAATGAAAGGTTTATTCGATAATCTGATGTCGACAAAAGATTTATATGTTGATTCGGGCAATGAAATACTGTAATAGACCTCGCTGGCGCAATGTATTTGAGAAATATTATAATCAACATAGTTTCTAATATAATGAGAGTCAAATAACTTTTCATACTTTATATTTAAATTCATAAAATATTTTGTTATTCTATTTTTATTAATAAGCAAGCTTCAAACTTAAACTTTTGGAGACCCATTATTTGATTGATACATATAGTGTGTACTTCATGTGTGGCCGATGTTCTATGATGTTATCTCAGACAAATTAGAATTACATTGGTACAATTACAATAACTTTAACATAACTAAACCGTGTAATAAAAGAAGCAGTTAGGATAAGAGCAAAGGCAAAAATATTCTGACGACGGAAGATATGGATAAATTGTTTGCAAGAAAACTAGAGTATTAGATTTTCTGTTGCATTTCTTGGTGTTAGTAAGATTGCCACGAATTAAATGATTATCTGGCATTGTGCGCTATATGTGGTTATTATTTATTATCGAACAATTCATTTGTAAATTGATTAATCATGTTATACAGCTATCATTATTAGAGACATAGATCATAGTTTACGTGCAAAAAAGTGTTTAGTACCCACAAATATTAATATTATTGTTTATTCATGCTTAAACCTCATAAAGTACATACCTTTAAAGATGAAGTTACGTATCTCGCGAATTGATGTATTCTATTTTTACACGGGGTCTCCGTGGGCGAATATAAATGAACTTTCTATGTAATAAAATATTCTCGGCTATTCAATAAAACTGCCTTGAGCATTTGTGGGAAGTCGGCGATAGATTATCACAAAAATTCACTAGGTCTGCACGTAGTGGGTGGTTCACCATAGTAAACCGGCAATTTAAATATAGTAATTCTATGGTGAATTTATATGTGATGAAAGTTATTTGTAAAGCGGTTGTTGCTATTACAAGCTGTTGTACCATTCGCAAAAGTAGGTAGAGGTCGATAGAAGCTGTAATAGACAGTTGGTGTGTGGCTTCAGGTAGTGGCCTTTAGGCGTGTTAATAGGGATGTTATTTTTTTTACAAATAAATTGCTTATTTATAAACAGACTTTTGTGTAGCGCTTGTAATATTGGCTTTATAAAAACCTTTTAAATTTATTATCATACCGAGGTTATCCTTATTTTGAAGCAACTTGTGACTAAACTTTACTTTTAAAATGTAGTTTTAGAATAAATTAATAAACCTAAAGCCGTCAAAGGTAATGTAGGTAAAGTTCATCAGCTGACTAAGTTAGTCATCTGTTACGAAATTGCCCATCTATATTGATGAGAGTTTTTTCATACAGGCATTGTTAGCCCACGTCCTCCCGCCGACGCGCCGCGACCGGCGGCTTGATGTCTTATTCATAAATTTAGTGCAACGTGATGATTCAGCGATTGCAATAATAGGACCGAGCAGACGTACGTTTCACTGCATCTAGTCACAAAGAAAAGGACTGAAGCTACATAGATTAATAGATTCTAAGTGCTAAAAATATGCTAGCTCTGTAATGAGTTGTGGTTCAAAACTATAGAAATTTACCGATTTATTAGTACTGATATAATTTATTTATTCCTATTGTACTCTATATATCTCATTATGTTCAGTATTTAGATTTACAATGGACGTTCTATGTTGTGTGTGAAGTGTTAAATTTACGCTGAATTTATTAAGATATAGTTCAGCTCGATACATTCTATAACTTGGAAGAAAGTTAGTCCTATTTGCATCTGACCTGGCCTCTCTATTAGTCACATTAGTCATAAAACTAGCAAATCTTTGAAGTGTTTGAGAGGCTTATCTGTGAGTTATGTTAAGGGATAACACAAATATGAGCAGTAATGTACAAAGCTTTCTGAAATATGAACTGTAATGTCTGAATGTTCTGAGTCACAGTTTAATAGATTAAATGGAACGCTTTAATCCGTGTAGAGGCGAACGGCGACGCAACGGGCTTTTATTGGTTGAATAAGTGCTTCAATTGTTGCTAATGTCGTCCACGGGGTTGCCTTGTGGATGTTTACATCAATTACGTACATATTATGGCGGCCTGCATGCATTTTGAAATACAATGAAGCGGTGCACCGTCCAATGTGTTTTTTTTTATTTTTCTTTGTTCGATTCAATGCTTTATAACGTTCGTGTCAATGGTTATCAATCAAAAATGTCAAATGATAATAAATGAAAGAACACAATTTTGCCATTTACCAATCCAGGAAAATGGAGAGAGTTTATTTTTATTGAGGGACGTTTTTGTAAGTAATTGGAAATAAAGGTAATGAAGTGAGGATCGAGTAGTTATTGGCTAATATATTTATATAAATTATGGACATTATTTCATATTTATCATCAAAATATTTAATTTAGCAGAAAGCGATGGAGGTCGATGTCGGTACGAAATCTTTAGGTTAATTGAAACAGCCAGTAATATTGCATGCATCGACATTTAAACCTGTTAATATAGCATTTAATTAAATTGTCAGTCTATCTATGTAACAATATTGATGATCGATCCCCATAGCAAATCGACACCGGGATACGCATTATGTATACTTAATATAAAATATCTCGCTCGATGCAAACCAACTGCTTTCCAGGGGGTAAAACATTACAAAGAGAAATTGCAAACTTAATTCTCGTTTGAGACTATTTTTAGACGAGTACTTTATTATTACTTTGTTGTTCATATTATTTTAAGGCTTAAGAATTTTGAGTTGTATAAAATGTTTAGAATTTATGTAGGTATTGGTAGGGTATATTATATATCCGCCCGAATAGCGACCACCGTACACAAAATGTTAAAACCCGTCATAGTGGCCCAAGTAAGTGTGTCGCATTCCGAGATCAGCCTGTGTATGTACATCCGGTGTCAACAGGCCGGCATAGTTGTGTCGACTGCCGAGAGGTAATCATCTCTCGTCAGTCGATATTCTATTAGACCTCACTACACTTACCATCAGGGGCACTGGGCTCACGTTGCCATGTGCGTATATAAAATTAAAAAGAATAATTCCGTAATCATATTACCTCGGGATTTTAATTTTATTACTTTAAGGCACTTATGGCAATGAATCAAATTCTTCTTACGTTAAATGCTCACCAAAGTTTATGAAAACACGGAATATCGAAAGAATCGTGATTGACCAAACGCTTGCCAAATAAACTAATACCGAATAAATCGATGAAGATAGTAGTAGTTATAAATGATAGTTCTTGATCTCAGCCTGGTTTTTAAAGGTAGTCTGGTTACGCAATAACGCATGTTCGAGAATAACTTTAGTCTTAGGTATTGACGTTTGTGAAGTAAATTTCACTTTGGAGTGAGTAATATTCATCTAATAATTATCACACTTAACCATGTGAAAAATATTGTTCATTCATGTGTAAATATCATAATGCATTACTGATTTTTTAAAAACTAATAATTATATATCATATAACTAATAATTATACATCATATAATTATTAGTATATCATATATTGTAATAAAAATATTGCAAATTACGCAAAAAACAAGGAAGTCTTGATCGTTGCATAAATGTCACAGCTTGCGATAGGGCGACAAAAAATCGTAAATGGCAGTTGAAACAGGCTTGATGAACGACAAATAAACGCAAAAAACCAATGAAAATCGAAGCTTTCCGTAGATAGGTCTAATTAACTTGGGCCCGCTGATATCGCGCTGTCATCGCGGCGTCGCGTCGACTCGTTTTTCTGCATCACCCCGGGCGATTGATGTCCCTATGATTTACATAACCAGTTGCGGGATAGGAGCGTGGGCGGTACGTTGATTGCGTCCGCGTAAACTGTCATATTCGGCGTTGTGTCTTCATGTCATTGTTTCCTAAACGACATTACGTTAATAAACATGGAACTGTAAAAGAGCCTTTGCTATAAAAGAGGAAAGGGCAAGAGCGGAAAATGTATGACTAGATATTTATATAATATCGTAGTAATCGGAATAGGAAAAATTTTAAACACTGGTGCCAATCCGGTCTAGTCGGTTTATTCATTCTGTAATATCTGTACATACATAACTGGTTATAGGATGTCTATACCATATAACTGAATGTGTTTGTTTGTTTGCAGATGTGGCGGCGAGCGCGGTGGGTGGCGCGGCGTTGGGGGTGCCGCTGTCCTGGGAGCCCTTCTACTGCGTGCTGCAGCAAGACAGGCGCATCCTCACCGCCTACACCAGTGAGGAACTTGCTGTAAGTATTAAATATTCTAATTGGTACAGTTTTAATTAATAATACCGTTTTTTACAACTTTCAAAATTTGGAGACATGCCAAAAATAAAATTTAGAGACAGACAGAGCTATGAATGCCCCTTTTTCTATACTGAATTTAATATAATTTCAAATGCTTAATATATATGCTCAAGTGTGTGCATTGAAACTATCGACCAAAAATTGGACTGATCGCATTTCAATTAAACTTTCACTAAAATTTGTTCTATGTACAGTATTATGGTTATATAATAAAGAAAGTACCACGCAAACTTAGTTCAATGTTGTGTCCGAAAGTGGACGAAATTCTATAATTTCACAAAATATTTTAGAGCAATAAATACTTATCTGTTGAAACTATTCGGAATGTAGAAGAAAAAACACAGTAAAACTAATTTATATTTTAGTATGGTGTATTTTTTGCGTTAAATTTTTTGTTAGTCCGGCGGTCACAACGGATCAAGAAATAAAACATTTATCAAGTATTTTTTTGATTTACAATAATGAAATCAAACCTAAACCGGACATTATTATGTTGCTAAATATGTTTGCAATAGAGCGTACACTTTTGTACAACTCACTTACATATTCAGACTGTAGTTACGCATAATGTTTAGTGTAGAAGCCGCGCAAAAAACAATTGGGTCACGTGTTAGTAAGTCATCACAACCTGTCGTGGTCATACAAGTCTGGTTATTGCCGAAATTTAAAAGGAATAGGGGTTATTTGCTGATGCTTTAAATGATGTTTTATGCGATAAATAGTTATATTTCATGGTGCCAACTTATTATGTCAAATCAAAATAAAATTTCTATCATGATTCCGCCTGATATGTAAAGTAATTATACATATTATAATTCCACTACTAAGTAGTGGTCTACTAGTAATTCGTCTAAAGTTGTTTATTCTTCATCATCATCAGCTACAGGATGTCCACTGCTGAACATAGGCCTCCCCCAAAGATATATATTATATCTATATTTATTATTCATCTGTTTTCGCTACATCTTTGTATTAATAAATGATTATAATCACTTATTCGTCTTTCGATTTAGACATACGTGGTTGGTACAATAAGCCCTCATTTGCGTAATTACTCAAATAGTCATTGGTAGTACATAATTTACAATTAAATGTAAGCCTTCTTCAGTTAGGTCCACAATGAATTATTATTGTAATCTAGCTGCAATTAATAAATAATTTTTTTGTTGTAATTATGTTTTCAATCATTTCGCACATAAATATCTACCGATAATGATATATTAAATCTACTTTTATTTCGCCATTACGTTAACAGAACGTTACATGTGAGCCAGTATTTTGAAGTTTGGCAATTTGTGCATTGGTTGTTCCGCTTTCCTACTCTCGTTATAGAGTCTCGTATATCATTTGGCGAAGAATAAAACGACATTAATAACATTTAATTATGAGTTGTATAACGTATTATTCAACGTTATTACACAGAGCTGTCAAGTACATGTCGTTAGACTGATAACTGCGGCTTATTAAATAGGAAATGTTCGTGTATCCGTCCGTTGGGCCGTCACTCAACCCTCTTGATATGTGCGGTCTCACAGTACCCCGTGTAATATGCAAAAAAAAACATTTAGTACTGGATTTCTTTTATATTCGAAGAAATAATTTCCATCAACCAAATTAGTAATTGATTGAATATAATAAAAGTGAAGTAATAATTGAAGTACTCAGTATTCAGAATTTGTAGTATTGTTATCATAAGGATGATATAATATTTCATGATTGAAGAAAAATTTACCATTTAATTATAGTATTATACATTAAATATTCATATATATTTTTTCACAAAATATTTAGAGATGCGAGTTTTGGATAGGATCTCACACACCCTATACATATTTAATCATATAAATTGTAAACGGCAAAATGTAACAATGTTTTCATGTTTTTTTCTTTGGTCCATGAGGCCTTTGTATTGCCGTGAGGTTAATCTTTATTAGTCAGCGCCGGATAAGACCAGTTATCACTTTAATATGGTTCTTCCAATTCGTGCACATCTTTTCCGACAAGTTTTATAACTCCTTTTATTTCCTTTTTTCTGTGCGTGTTTCCATTACTTTCTCGAAACCAGAAAAAATCGTTTTACTAACGGTTTCTTGTTTGGGTTTTGGAAGCTTAACTTTATTTTGATAAATATTTACGGTAAACTATTTGTATGGCATAAGTCTATACATTTTCAGTTTCTGGGCTTGTAAACATGCGCTCAACGCCGTAAAAGGCTGGACAAAGATTGACATTCGGCAGTTTCACCATTAGTATTTCGCTCACTTTCAAATATTTAATATAGGCATTGGAGTCGCCTGAAATTTATATTGTGTTTTACCCGACTGTTCCAAACGGAGGGTAAAGTTTTGTAAAAATAGAATTTTGTAATGGATATTTCGACATTGCGTTAATAAATGAAACTACATACTAGTCTTTACCTCTACAAACACTGTGCTAGAAATCATCCGTGAATAACGAATATTTACATTAAATATCCCCGTTTTACTTTTATAATATTTTTTATCATTTTGTAGCTTAGTGCCACTATGGCGTTGCGCGTGAGTGTATTTTTTGCTAAAAGTGTAATCTTGCCGCTGCGACTAATTTTCTTAAAGTAGTAGTAGTGCCATTAGGGCGCGTAAAATTCTAATATATTTTTTTTTATTTTAGTTGTTCGTACTTTTATTTTTCATTTTACATCTACGGTTCAAGAAAAAATATTGTAAAGTGTTATTCTCAAGAAAATAAATGAGATGTTTCATTAAGTAACGCAATATAAAATTGACCATATGTATGTCTAGTGAAATATTTTGTAATGACCCAGCTGCAAAATCACTGTTGTGGTACCGTTGCTTTCGATTCCTGCTCCAAAATAAATGTTCCTTACTTTTATGTTAGAAACGAAATAGTGGTATTGATAAGCTTTTCTATTTTCTTCTAACTACGATCTAACCTTGTGTCTTAGTATGGAAACGAAAATATGTGTCTTACTTTAAGTCATGCGTATAAAAATAAATTTGAAGTATCAAATTTTGTTCACGTTTGAGAGATTTACTTTGACGTGATTTAAGTCATCCATGAAGGGAATTCTGATACGCGGTGGAATTTTATCACATTTAGCGATCTTTTATTTTAGAACCCAATGATTATGCTAAGTGCTTAATTTTACAACCCACACAGGCAAGAGTCTTTCAAACGCCAATAAATTGTACAGGTCACACAAATATTGGAAATCATGTAAGAGTTGGCGTTAAGTATTCACTACTATTATATTATACACTATAAAATCCATTATCCCTTAGTAACACAGTACATTATTTAAAAATATCATAGCTTCGTCGATGTAAACAAATTATAGTATGGTAAAATATTTAATTAACCAACAAAATTGTTTAGTTCCCGTTGTAATTGTCAAGACAATTTTCTCTTATTTTCATTTGGCTCTTATTCAAACTGTGTCAAACAATATTCGACAGCCCTAATTTAAGTGCAATGAAAGTGGGCTAGTGTCGATGTCTGAGTGTACGCCCTGACGCGATATCTAAATTGCTCGACATTTTGGTTTTGATTATAATGATTATAGTAATCTTTGACGTACATTTACGTCAACATTTTGCCATACCTCTTTGGCAACTTTGAAACACTCGAGAGCAATTTGCCATATCATAAGTACCAGTGTCACTTTTTGTAGTTCATTTTCTCAACGTTCATGATTGCACCAACTAACATTGTATCATTGCGTCGAGTGTCTACCTACGCGTTGAATTTACAATTTATTCAAATCAACGGATCGGGTGGTATTTTTTGTAATTCCACTTAACTTTCGTAGTTATTACAGATAAAATAATAAATTATCGTATATAAACGGAGTTAGTTTTTATTAGGAATTACACGAGTTGAAGCATGAAAGACAGCGTACTGTTTTTTATTTTTAGAAGAAAAACTATGCAGTCACAATAAATAACATTAGCAAGAAGGTTGCGTTCATATTTCTTTCATAACATATAAGGGTCTCCTGGGCTCTCTTGGTTTGCCGGCAAACCTGACAGCTACATGACATTTACGTGTGTCACGGGATTATATGTAGTATATAAACATAATAAGGTTATTTTTTCGTGACACGCGTAATGTCATGTAGCTGTCAATGTTTGCCGGCAAACATTCAAGATATGTCACGGGTTTCACGCGATATTTTACTTCACATAATATGGTCAAGCCATTGAAAATTAGGCACGAATCACAATAAAAAAAAACTGAAAATTATTTATAATGTATTTGTAAACTGAACTGCAAATACTTCCTAATTTCTTTCGTTATTCTTCGCAGGATATGTGCTTTTAGGTCAGTTAATAATTAATTATTATAAATTATGATACAGATGATCCTTAAGACAATATGTTGTAAAGTATCCTTTTAGTTCCGAAAAAATATGTAACAGTAATCTTATCTGGCCGCTACGCACACCAATGCTCAAGTTATTAATAAGTTTTAATGTATTTCTCATTCAGTGTAATCACAATATTATTATTGTGAATATGAATACGACGAACATTTTTGACGCGTCGCGCGTTGCTTGCGCATCGAATACATAAAAGTGGCACGATGCGTAGGCGCATGCGCCAAGCACTCCGCATAAATCAAAATAAACCATACGCTTGGAGTGCTTGAAAGTTTTTCGACTTGAACGAATGACAATTTGATTCTAAAGATAGATTTACGTTTTTGGGAATTGATTTTATATTAATATAATACTGTATTATGATCTTTAAATGAACTTATTTTCATGTTTATATCCTGTGATATACCTCCTTCTTTACATGTGGAATGTGTATGTTACTTCTAATATGGTCTTCAGCATCACCGTTTATTCTATAGGTTCCTATAGTTTATTTAATACATTGTGAAGGGTTGAAGATAACTTCAATGTTACTGACACTTGTCCATCGTAAATCGTGTTAATCTATCTATTATAATTCACAATAACTACATTAAGATCTTGTTAGATAATAGATTAGTAGAATCATATGTAATGAAACTAATATAAAAAATAAAATGTACTGACCCTCTGGTCTGTTATGTCTTATATTGACAAGACGTATTTTATTTCGCATTACCTATATAAATTTCTGATTTCATCTATTTAAAGTAATATTTATCAGACCCAATATTTAAATACCGTCATGGTTGATAGATTTGGTTTCTTTTAGAGTTTGAAACACGACTTTACCCCGGGAATATTATTATAATTTATTTTATACTAGCTTTTGCTCGCAGCTTCGCCCGCGTGACGGAGATTTCCGGCATAATTTTTTGTTCCGACTTACTTGATTAAACCGTTATATTATGACCAAATTACACAAAATCATTATAAATTGTAACCTATGTATTATTCTAATGTATAACAAATATTACTGTAAAGTTTCATCTAAATCCGCCCTGTAGGTTTTTCGTGAAAGAGGAACATACATACATACATACATACCTACATCCATCCTCACAAACTTTCGCATTTATATTAATAGGATAAATAAACACTGTAATAAGTACAATGCATTGAACTTTCTTAATTTATTCTGTGTGTAATTCCACTTTGCTTAGCGTATTCTATTCTCGTCCACAACCACTTCAGTAAATTGATTGACGATAATTTTAAGCGTTTGTCTGCCACTGCGTTGCAGTTTCAATTTTGCATTCACTTAATGTTTACGCTTAACAGTCACATTGAATCTGTCTGTACCAGAGATCGTATTAGGTCCGAAGTAGGCCATGTTATCTGTGGGAACCTGGCTCTACTCACCTTACTTGAAATACTGTGTTGGATTGTGAGTTTTGAGACAAAGAAATACCTACATTTGTTATGGCGCAACAGCCGCTATTTTTAATAAACGACTTAAATCTCTTTTTTCGATCTATCTCAAAAGTGGACCAATCAGAACAAAGTAACAAAGTATGTTTTGATATGCTTATAAATGGGTTATTTTGATTTGTCCATTCTCGGAATCGGATTGAAGATTGAGATCGGGATCGTTTATTTAAAAACGTCTGTTATTCTTTGACTATAGTGAATTAATTATTATTCGACTGATAAAAAAGTCGTTTAAGGTTTAACTCTTTCAGTTATAAAATGTCAAGTAATTGTAATGGAATTCCTTGATTGATTCTACCTCTATAAATACATAATATTTTAATTTAATGTATAAATCTACACGTTATTTTATAATATACGTTCAATCTACGGCAGGATGTCTCCTAATAAACGGATACACGAAGTGACCGAGTTCCGCTAGTCATGAAGATGTATGAGATTTAAGATTGTTATGAGTATGTTGAACTCAATGAATAATTATAATTATTTAATCGAGTAGTATTTCTATTGACAAAAAGCAGTTTATTTTAAATACACTACCTATGCAGATGATAATTAAAATATTAGTTGAAATAATATGTAATTACGATATCCACGTAATTAAATAGTCGACTAGTTTTAGTATAGTTTTTAAATCTGAGTATAATTTTGAAATATTTAAATACAACATATTAATGAATGTGTTTTTTTGCACGCGTCCGGACAGTCGTTTCCCGGATTCTATGTGGACAGTAAGGTAAGATGTAATGATAGTTTATTTTGATGGTTATTGTGATGTCAATGGTTTTGTCTTAGTATTATGCGCTTAGTTGTAAATAAATGTTTCGTTTTTTTTATTTTATATCAATATGCTTTAAGTGTTGATTACAAATTTTAAAGAACCCGACATTTCAAATACATCATTCTGTACTCATTATTCATTTCGCATGTCCTGATTTTTTGCACAGATTTTATTACAGTTAAGACGTTTCATGGTCTAAATGAGAACACATTCGATGATGTCATGAGCTCTAAAATCCATACGCGACGGACCACGGCGACCAAATGTTAAAGCACGTTAAAGGGGCATTGTTTATTTTTAAACTCGATACCGCTTCGCACATGAAACTCGTACATCGAAGTAAGCAATTGGGTTATCTCGTTGAATCGTGCGACTTAACCTGTTCGTAATTGGCGTTTCACCTTAACGCTTACTGCCATTGCTCGTTACAATTTTACGACCTCACCCGGAGATACAATCAACAATAATAATACTGTTATGTATGATTAAAAGTAAACGCCGTGCTGATGAAATATAGCTTTAATACCATTGTTACAAAAAGAGCATGGGAAACTATTTTACTCGGTGTAATGTCGACAAAAACTTGATTGAAATTGGTGCTCTAGAACTTTTTTGAACTACTTTGAAACAGCTCTATATTTTTAACTCGAGGATACAAATCAGCGCTGCATGTGAATGTTTTGTACTTTTCGACAATAAAACAACAAAGGGCAAATGTTTTGTGAGCGGAGCGAGACACAGGACAGTCGTAACGTCAAGTGCGATGTCCAAGAGTGTACGACAAGTATCTGCAGTGCTCGTTTAAGTGATTCTCCAACAATCCGAGCTATTTATAAATGGATTTCTGTTTAGACCGACCGAAGTACACTGACTGGACGTGGAATAAACATCGTTTGTCATGGGGTGACTCGCGAGCATTATGCAGTTCTGGTAACTCTTCTATAAGGCAAAGACTATCTCGCGTAACATTGATTGACAAAACAGAAATTATTGAGAGTATAAAAAACATACATGTTTGCTAAGGAAGTATTGAGATTGCCAATAAATTGATAACATGGCTTGAGATCAGTCCCAAACGTTATAATTCCAATTATGGAATAGTATTCATTTTAAGAATGTGGCTTAACATTATGTATCTTAAGTTCACAATTCTGTGAATTAATTAAATTTATATATATTTAAAGCCATTTAACGCTAAAATACTCGGTAGCAAGTGATATAATATAGTTTTTTATGACATTGTTTTATAGGTTTAAACTGGCATCAGTTTGCATATTACCTACAGCATTGTTGTAGTGTATTAAGTTACGCTGCACATCATTTTGATTAGGGTTGTCGCTACTTTATATTCTTATTTTTGTATTTATCACCACAGCTACTTTATATTCATAGACTTGTTCATTTTTCATAGAATTTGTCTCTCTTAAAGAAAGAATAAAAAAACTGCACTTCACTTTTAGTTTTCATGGCGTAACATTAGTAATGAAACAAGTAGTTGGCCCAATTGTATGTGAGCACTGCCACAGAAGAATAGTAGTGTCTTGTCGATCTTCAAGGAAAGTAACGAGGTTTAAGATTTCTTCAGTCTTCGGCATTTTTACTATCTCTATAAAATACTATAAAGGAGCTGTCGTCATTACACATTTGTTTCTGATAAATTGTGACACAATGCTAAGTAGCACCTCAACTGTGCCTGCCCTTCGTGAAGCGTGAAAACGTTTCCCATAAAATTGTATATTGCATTGAAAATATGCTTAACATTATTTCAGTACTGGAATTATGTTCACCCCTCAAACCTAAACGTAGCTAAGTCAATGTCACCAGGGTTGACAACTTCAATAAAAATAGATAAAAACATCAATTCGAGTAAATACGTTCGCGTATTTCTGTAACGGCATCTCGTAAGGAACTACAATGACGTGTTGATTGCATAGCTCGACACACGTGTGCGTTATGCAACGCATTGTTCCTCCCCTGTTCGTTGTTCTTGCTGGTCGTCGTTTGTCTGCCAGGCCCGCGACTCGATCAATCTACTTGTCGACGTGAATTAAAAGCTTTTGTTTGACGTTTGACTTTAGTACATCCATTTGAATCTTGCTTCATGTTACTGTATATCTGATGAGGATCCGGATTCGGAGAGGTACAATGGCATTGTTTGGCTTGGAATGTAAAGGTATGTTGTTGAAATTGGTTTCTGTTTTTCTTAGTAGGAATAGAAATGGGGTGTCGCGGTAATGTTATTTTGATATTTTTTGTTTTGTTTTGACGAAATGGCATCTTAGATTGTTAATTAAGATGATATTATGTTTATGTCCAATATAAAATGTCTGTAGTTATAATATTATAAGTGACTTAATTTGAGTAATAATTAAATATCCTGTTCTACCTTGACTTATCTTAAGCGCAACTATGTTCGCCTACGTGATGAATAAAGCATTTTTTAACTGTATTTACTATGAAAATTTAGAAACTTTTTATTACTTAGAATATAATATTATTCTGAATTCTAGTAAGTGACTCCTAAATCTTTATGATTTATTTAGGGTCAAAGCCTTAATAGAAATGCCAAATAAATATTTGGCTTTGGACCTTGACGTCACTTTATTTATAAACTTAGGGAATTTCATGGTGAAAATGATAGAGAGTAAACGACAGGCCTCGTTGTGAATAATGTAGTCGAAAAACTACGATACTCTACGTAATTCTTTTTTTTTTGTTAAAATCTATTAGAGAACTATGCTGATGTTCTTAAAGCTTACAACGGCTTAACATTTACCGTGTGGTTTAATAGACTCTATCTAATTTATTATAATGAGGCTCAGCAATTACGATGTCATTGTCATTAACCTATTTGGACTTTATATTATACTACATGTATTTAGTATCTTTTGGGTTCAATTCATTCATTAAATGAGGTTTTGTTATTCCTTTAAGTCAATCCCATCAGTAAACTTACAATAAGTGAAAAGCGTATGTTTAAAAAACTGTTTGGCTTTCTTTAGACCAGACATTGTTCGTAGATTTAAAATGAAATATCAAGTGTCTTTAAGTATGTATATTTTACACTAAGCCAATACGAGGATCTAAACTTTAGGGTTTATTTCAGCAACTTTCTAAGAATGAATCATATTTTTTTATTATAATTTTTAAGGAAAAATTATCTCCGAACACAGTCAAGTCAAATCACAATGTAGTAACAAAATAACCCACAGGACTTCTCTGCGTGATTCGTAGGTGCACCATCACGTACAGCTATCTCTCGATTTGCATATTCATATGATAGGCATAATGCATTTCCTCGTCCGGGCCACATATTATTCACAAATAGCCTTTCTTGCCTCGCGGACTGATTTCCAATGCATATGAAACGTGGATACCGTGATAAGAATGGCTATTTCGAGTAATTTGAACGCGGCAACCCGAGCTTGTGGATCAGTTGCAGTGCTTTATTGTGCATTTGTTTTGCTTCTTGCTTTATACCTTCCTATGTTACGCGTGGCTTTGCAAACATTAAAAGATGCTAAGATTATACAATTAGCACTATTTTGTTTAGAGTATGTACTGATGAGTAGTATTATAATACTTTGTCATGATAATGTATAATAGAAGAAAAAGACAAATTAATGCTCAGCTGGTGCCAATAGGGAACTGTCCCAGTGGTGTGGGTTTGCACCGTAACAGTTTAACAGGTTGTATACTGTATCCACTACATGTGGTTGTACATTTACGCATTCGTCCAGTGTATAAGCGTATTTAAAGTGTATAAGTTAGTGTTGCCGTTAATTAAATTACCTTTATCTTGTGCTGTGCAGATTAATGTTACATTGTTTACCTCCCGGGTTATCAGCCTAGAACAAACTAATCCTGTCTTATTGTTGGACGTTCATTATTGGTAGCGCCAAAAGCCTTATGCAAATTAGGTTGTGGTTGTACCGTAAGTTGTTATTCTTAATTGTTTTATACGTTAAGAGTCGTTTCTATTTGTAATAAACTGAGAAAAATATTCGCATTTGTTTTAGAATAATAATATTTTATGTCCTCTATGGAATAAAGACGATTTTTTGAAATATACGGAGTATGTCATTGCCTTTGAATAATAGTTATAATAAATAATTATGTAATATTACGAACATAGTATAAGTATACATCGACAATGAATCAAGAAGTATAATATTCTGTGTTTCCATATTTATGAATTCCAAGAAAAAACAAATTTAAATACTTTCGAATAGTTTAAAGAAAACATTAAATACATTTAAATGTTACGCGTAATCCTTGACATCGTTGAGGTATTTGTTAAATGTCTATAAATCACTCTCATTACGTCGATATAATTATATCCTTGTCATTAAATGCACCTGGGCTGGTTGTGAATTTTTTTTCTTTACATAAGCCGTCGGTATTTATTTAGTAAGATTTATAATTTTATTTATTAGTATGATTTGAATTCCTATTTTGTAATATTTGATAGCTTGGAATCTTAAATTAATTATATTTAAAGTAAAAACTTAATGTGAAACATATAACATGATTAGGATTAATTTTGTATGAATGAAGTATGAAATTCAAACAGTACTTACAAAATTTATATCTAACTAGAAAACAAAGTATTTAATTGGTTCATGTTTACAATCTCATATAAATCTGAGACTTATTCAATCGCGTGCCCTAACATTTAAAGTTTACTTAAAAACACACGAAGGACATGAAAAATAAAAGATATTCAAAACATGCCAAATGCCTTATGTTAGTAGGTGTTGATACAAATTTTGTAGCAACGTCAACTTCACAATTGATTTCTTAACTTGCATGCACATGTTTGTTTTAGTAGCGTAGGATCTTGTGCATAAAAACGATTATAATATAGATACATATGGCTTGCATGGCTTTGTCAGTTTGTGTAACAGGGCCGGGAACAATGAATCGGGGTCAACATATCGTCAGACGCTCATAAAAATACCAATAAACCCACTGTATGACACATAAAGTGGGAAGCTAAAAATACATTTTTTTAGAAGGTTGAAACCAAAGTTATCTTTTAGTCTTGCGCGTAACGCATAACATTTGACTTAGTATTTACGGGTATATTTGGAAATATGTATACCAGTGGCCAAAGGTAAAATATTTCGAAAGGAAACCGACATAACATATAGGTACTAATATGTATAAATGCGGTCTACAAATCGTTCTGATGATAAAGGGACGCTGGCAGGAATCGGATTATATGGACCCTTCTCCACTGATGTATACTACACGTTTATATACCGAAATGACAATATTGATTGGCTCTTTGATGAAAAGAAATAGTATCCAGTATAAATAAAAGGAAATTGTTCAATATGATTTATTTGTTCAGAATTATTTATAAGTAGGTAAAACAAATAAGTTTTCAATAATAACGGTAATTCTTGTTAAAGCGACATGTGTTTATACAAAAACAAAATAAATTGTCTATTATCCTTAAACCGGTATTTGGAACACTTAACTATAATGAAACTGCTGCTTTATAAGTTTCTGAGAAAATGATTCGTATCCTGACGTTCCCAGAATTTCTAACAAACATCTTGCTAAATTGCAGAATATTTTTATTCAGAAATAGCTAGACCATAACGCCTCCATTTATTCATATTGAAGGAGTAGAATTTTAAAGCACATTTAAATAGATCTAAAAAGGTTGCCACTTTTAATTATTATCCGCCTACTAAATATTTCAATGGGCGGCGTCTACTCTGCTGCATTTCTAATTTCATGGAGCTTTCTCTAACCTATTTATAGGTATCCATTACTAGATGCAGTGTCTGTTGTCTATAGAACGTAATTAGAAATGAGACTAGAGGGTTAACGCTCCGTCGAAATAGTAAACTTGTTTGTAAACATCCGGTGCCAATATTGGTCCTATACAAATTATTGGGTGGGGCAGGTGAAAAGATTTAGATGATTCTACAATAATATAATCACTGTCACTGGATAGTATTATAAGTGTATTTTTTATTCGTAACTACATAGTCCTCATTCCTATAAAATATTTCGCGAAAATTTTCATTCGCTTCGGTGGCCAGTTAAGAACTGATTAGAACATTAGTTTCTGGGAAGAGCTTGTTAGGTACGTGCGGCGTGCCTGATGTCACATGTCACATCCACTTGCAAGCGTCGCGCGCCTGCCGTCGGCGTCGCGCGTCCTAACGAGGAAGCTTCTTCGTGTAATTGGGTCACATTCGTTTCGTTCGCCCTCTTTTACGATGTTAATTTGTGTACCACGACCGCCTTTTATTTTATTACATGTTTTTACAAACCACAATTTACGTACAGCCTCAAGGTTTTGTTATTAGCAATCTTGAACAAACTTAAACCGTGTCTATAAGGAAGTATTTACGCGGCTTTTCAGTTATATTAGGTAATTTTAGTGTTTTTGCTTCACGTTTATATCGTGAGTACGCTGTTTAAGACACGATTAAGTCCGCAGATGTAATTGTTTTTGAGTTAAATTGTTAGGTAAGTTTAAGATTTTTTAATCCTTGTTCCGTGACCTTAATTGCCGTTTAGTGTTCACTGGTATAAAAGTATCAAACCGTACAACGTCGTTTTAAATATTAAGCTCCATCCTCGATGAGACATTGTGTAGATAAAAACCAAAATATAAACTACAATACTCATTCATGATTCATTGGTTGGTATGTATGTGGGAGTGATGAATATGATTACGTTAATGAGTATTGGGACGTGTGTATGTGACAGTTACAACATTGATCCCGGCTCAAAGTAATAACACACCGTCTTATGTTAATATGTTGTTGCCTAACTAAACCCTCGAGTAGTTACATGAGTTGCGCACACGTACAACACTGGTACAGTTAAATCTCTTAGGGCATTGATTCTTGACGCGTTTCATGCATTCTCGGAATCTATCATTGGATCTCGTCATTCCAAGCGTGTGGTGAAAGACTTTTATTGTGAACTTTATTATTTACTAGCTTTTGGTCGCACCTCCGGCTGTGTGGAAAAGGTTTTTCAGTATAAAAGTCTCGCTTTATATTTTCCCGGCAGAAAATGAACCCATATTGGAATATATAAATTATTCCGGTCCGACAAATAGGTTAATTTTAATGTCTAAAATTCGCGTAAATATAACGAATCATAATGGAGCCTATACTTTAAGCTGAACCTCTAGCAACACATCGGTGAAAGCTGCATTCAATTCATTGCAATCGTTTTTGCGTGATGCTTGTACAAATGTACAGACAAACAGACAAACAATCTAAAAACTATTATTTAGGCCTCTGTTGCTCGAATAGAGACCCCCATATTAGTTTTTATTCAATATAGATAATACGCAAACATCGGCCTATTGCCATTGTATTATATGTATGTAAAGATAAGTGACACAAAATATAAATTTTAAATTGTCAATTATGTTGAGCTTTTTATGTTATAAAGAGTCTTTATCGATTTATTTTCGGTCTAAGAATCATCTTAAAAATTTATAATTAAATATAGTAGAATAAAGTTCGTATATTTTTATGTTTATTTCCAAGACCAACATTTCAACGGTTAACTTGACCTCTAACGTTCCGTACATAAAACACACATCAACCTAGCGACATACATTTTTAATTGGAAGAATTAACACTTTCACGAGATTCAATACTACCATAAGATTGTTGGCAGTAGAATGTTTATCAATTACTCAATCCAGGGCACATTAGAGAGGAATTGCAAGGACGCTGAGGTATCAGGTGACAGCAGCTCACCGTCACGGCTCAGTTATGTCCAACGTTCTCATGCCACTTGCCAGTCATCGTGCTTCAGACATTACGGATTCTTGAGAGTGTGTTGTGACGTCACACAACATTGTAGTTATATAATGTACTGCCGTAAGCTCGTCAAGGTCTATGGCAACACTATTATGCTGAATAGCGAGCAATGGCCTTATATCGCTTTCTTTACCTATGTCAAGAAAACAAAGCTGAATGAATAACTTCTTCAAAATGATTTGCATCGAATTTACATTTGATGATTGCCTATATCGTGCCGTTATGTAAGTTAATTTAAGTTTTATTTGCTATGAATATGTATGCTACCTATAAATATACATATTTATTGAACAATCATGTATCGACCACTAATTAAAATTTAAAACTGTCGTAAAAAAATAATTGGTGTTAATTTAAATCGTGTACCAAATCAATACTATAATTAAGTGTTACGTAGTCCTTATATAAAACTAAAAGCAATGCAATTGGTTATTTTTAAAACGTCGGCAAGTAACAGGCTCGCTTGAAGTGAAGCTTTTTTTTCAAATTTATTTGTAGTGGTTCATTGCTAAGTGGGTGAGATCTTTAGTATTGAAAGCGAACCCGTAAAAGGTCTTGCCATGATCGGACCAAGAGTTACGAGTTACGTATCTATATAGGGCCAATAATGTTCCCACGGACACCAGCCAATCGGTTCGACCAGAACGTGTTATTTTTTATACTGCAGAATTAATGTAGGTCGTGCGACTACAATGGTTGGGGATAGTTTTAATCATTTAGCTTGAAGCTACTTTCGCTGTGTAATTATGTGGTTTGCTTATTTTTGTGCTTGTGACCTTTTTGTTACGTAATAGGGTTACCAACGTTTGGTTATTATTGGCTCGTTGTGTATAGTTATTGCGAGTGGTGTGTAAAATGTATACTTTTAATATTAATAAGTTCATAACATTCCCAGAGTAAAACGCAATTTTATATTATAACACGGCTTTATGTATTGTAACAAGCAATAAATATAGAATTCCAAATAAAAATAATACGAGATGTATCTGAAGGTGACTGCGATATGTTTTATTTGTTATATAATTTTTATCTTTTTTTTTTTTTATTCATTTATATTTCGAAACGATTCATTGATATAAGTTGTAAACTATTGTGATGCAATTATGCTAATTATACAGAAAAGTATTATTGTTCGATTTTCTATATGGCCGGCCTCATTTGTTTCGTAGCAGAATACTAATTAGACTATTTAGTTGAACAGGTTTGGTTAGAGCCCCAACTCCAGATATGAACATTTTTGTCCATAAACAGAATTGTATCGTACGTTTTGCATACCATATGACAACAGTCTCCGATAAAATCATGGTGTAGACACTATTTGCTTATTTCCCAGCCCTATCTAGAATATATCATGATTTTGTGTGTATTCGTAACTACATTATTATTTTCTAATTGACACTGACTGACTCATAATATGTATGCACATAAAATTAAATCGACTTATATATTATGAACCTATGAGAACCAAGAGCCATGATAAAAAGCACAACAGCCTTGGCATTTGGAAAATAAATGCACGACTAGATGAAACAGGCCACACTGCTGTAATTTGCAACATATTAATGTTGATTAATTTTATCAATATACTGTAGAAACATTTTGTGAAACGCTCTTTTTACAGTATTAAACATTTTATTCGCAATAAATACTAAATACAACTTTTAACAATTTTTAACTACGTGCGACCAGAGAGAATAATAGAATAGTCGCGGCGTGACGTAGCTTCTCTTCTGCCAGCCTGCGCGCGCAGCCGAATATTTCCGAAAACGCCCGATGTCATCAGCTAGGATAGCGGCGCGTAAAAATTTACTTAACATTTTCCCATCATTACCTATCAGGCTGACCGCACCTTGAGTAATCACCGTCCTTTCGCTTATCTAACATAACAAACATTTGTACCCATGCAGTTGTCCTGATGAGTCACGGTATCAACAGCTGGTTGGCTTGGAGTGCCGTTCGTATGCGGGCCAGTAACTGTGGAAATCAGCGCCGTCTGATTGTTGTTTATGATTCGGATTAACTAACTGACTGTGAACGTAAACCACGATGTTGTGACTTGGTACTTGTGCTTGGTAACTATCAACTGCTACATGTACTTTTTGTTTGATAAGTATTAGCTTAGTCATGGTCTGAGATAATTGTATTTTCAAAAATAGTAATGTACGTAAATATTATGTATGTGTTTAATTTATATCTATTTATACTCTGCCATATCTATGACCAAGGGTGCAAAGTTTTTTAGAGAGTATAAACGATTGCTGCGGGTTTCCAAAGGGAAAAGATAGAGGTAGATATATTCAGAAGGTTAGCAGGAATTTCGGGATGATCCAGCACAATTCATGGATTACGCGACCTATCTGCGAGGTACTTTTATGGTATACAACTATGTAATATTTTTATTTCGTATTATGTTCTTATCTGAACACCTGGTATGAGTATCCACAATTTGACTGAGCTATAAAACTACTTCTGTTCACAACAAAACGATTCTTTGTTAAACTGATATGTGTTATGATCATCTAATTTGAAAAATATGTGTAACGTATGGTAATTTTTTTTAGGAAAATAATTAAAAGTAATCGCAATATTTCTTGTTAGTGTTCCAAGTATATCTGTGCAGGGTTCCGTTTTACATCTCAACTCGGCTATATTGTTCTAACAACTAATAAAATGTGATTTCGTCAGGTTAATAACAATAACGGGGAGTACACATCGCGCAGTTTGCCGCGAGTGCGGCTCGACAGCGGCGCGCAGGTGACCAACACCGGCGTGAGGCTGCGGTGTTGGGCGGCGCCACCGTCCATCACCGAGGAGGAAATAGAAGATGAAGTTGAAGAGGACGCGGTTTCCTTGAGAGCTGTTCAAGTACAAGGTGAGTTATCTTTGTAAGTTCTTTTTACATTGTAGGTATTCATTTTTTCTTTTTTTTGGATACATTTCGCATAATTAGAATAATATATTTAAACGGAGAAAAGATTTGTAAAAACTCAGTATTTAAGGATGTCGTTAATAAATTATATAACTTAGGCGGGAAATTGTTTTTTTTTTATGAATGTGACGACGGATTATAGTTCAGAAGTATCAGTGAAGGTAGATTTATTTATTTATATATATTAAGCGAAAAAATCATTAACTAACTTGTTTTTTTGTTTTAATGGTTACAGCGCCATCTATCGTTAAGAGGTTACACTATGCGTGTTATGGTACAAGTAATATGGCGTCGACTACTTGACGCTAGATGGCGATGTAGAAGTTGAAAGTGTTCGTAGAGAATGATAGATGGCGTTGAATCATAAAATCATATAATCATAAAATCTTGAAAACTTTTAAGCTCTTTTTGGAGTACAAGGACTTCTATGATTAAACTTACTACCATTTTTTATTTTATATAGAGCTTTGCTTTAGGCGGCGTATTTGACACGCTACTATTGAGTGTGAGTTGATGTATGTTCAGTAATATCATTTTAGAAATCGTTTATTCCAAAAATAATTAAATAAAAACTTATAAAAATCCCTTAACTTTTTAAAATTAGTGTCAAAGTATAACAATTTCGCTACTTACGTTTAGGGGTCCGACAGACAGAGATGGCACCACTGTCTCACAGAAACGCGACGTAAAGTAACATATTCGCTTGTAATTATATTACGATCACTAAGATCATCGGAGACTTGACTAAGTTTCTTCAATTAAAAATTTTTCAGCACACCCATCTTTATCCCCGAAGGGGTAGGCAGAAGCGCAACTAGTGCATCCACATTTGTTCGTGCGTAATCTGTTCCATGATGTAGGGGCGAGTCTATCGTCATATCGGGTCAAATTCCAGAATCCGGGCTGACACTGACTAGAAAAACCTAACACGTTGCCCGACCCGAGGATTGTACCCGAGACCTCAGCATTGCAGTCGTACGGTAATATAAACTTACCACCGAGGCCATCACATCCCTCAGAAATTTAGTATTAATGGACGGTTGTGATTACAAAAACCAATCTTAGTATCGATTTAGGAAGAATAATAAACCTTCGTTGCATTCCAAAAACAATACCAATCGTAACTTGTGTTTTAATTGATTGACACAGTGTGACGTATCATTATCCGGACCAAGAATGGAACCGGCGTGCAGGCCGTCTTGCTGGTCGTGCCGGACGCTGCAGGGCGTGCGCTCCGTCCGTGACGCGCCCGCGCACCCACCCAGCACGAATCGATTACAGTTAAAGCTTCAAGCTCCTGCATATTTGTCACTCGTTTTTATAAAGATTTATGTTTTTGGAACGTTTGATAGTCCTTTTTTTGGGAAAGTATGCCGACACAGAACATTTTTTAAAGACCGTCCTTAACTGAAGGTCTACCGAGCTTTTTATGTAGTATGTGCAATGTCATTCGTATCTAAGGAGTTTCCCAATCGCTCAAACTTACTAGGAACTATATTACTTGATGAATATTCCTATGATGACCTCACAATTAGAAATCTACTGCATCGGTGGCGTGGTTGTTTTATGTTACAACTGCAGTGCTGAGGTTCTGGGGTTCGATCTCCGGGTCAGGCGAAGTGATATATGGTTTTTCTACATTTTTGCCCGATATGGTGATAGGCTCGCCTCCTGTAGGAGGAAGTTTTCCTGTCATAGGAAGGAATACGCACGGCGAAAAATGGGTGCATTTATTGCCCCTCTGCATACTTTTTCGAGGATAAAAGGTGTGTGTGCTCGAAATTAGTTTAAATTGGAAAACGAAGTAACGGGCTACAGTGTATCTATATTTTTGTGTACTACAATTGCAACGAAGGCAATTACATTTTCAAGGATAGGATGGCCATGACGCGTGTAAGCGACATTCATGCGTAAAGCTATTAAAGTAGGGGCTACATGTATGTACATTATTTCGAAATATAACATGTACTGAATACGTATCTACGACCTTTAGTTGCAGTGTAACACTTTGAAAGGATAATAACAATATTATAGTCAAAGTATTTGCAATCATTGATTATACGTGTATAATTAAATCACTTTCATATAATTTCAATGAGGGCAATAAACTGCAAGTGCATATAAATTACCGTTTAAACGCGACATTTTTAACTTTTTCGCCGGTGCAAAAATGACCATGTTTCCCTTGAAACATTAATTATTATTTGTAATCAAGGCGATGCAGCAGTATCGCAATTCGACACACGAAAGGGCGCTGTCCCTTCGCCCCTGTCTGGCGCAATCGAGCTAAAATGGGCACAATTAGGGCCGGGCAGTTTTTAATTGACATTGCTCCCTCGAGTCGTGTCCGCCGCGTGACACTGTGACGATCAATCTCTTTAAACTTGATAGGCAAAGCTCGGGATCTAAGCGAGAGAAATTACACGACTTTGCTGCAGTCTACTAGTCTCGTGCGATCGTTTAACACTATAGTGCACGTCGGGAACGAATCTTAATTCGCTTAGCGGGTTCACTCACAGTATTATCATTCAGCTATGTTTATTTTTTATATTATTTAATATAGTCTAAAACAAAAGACATGGTTTTATTTAAATTATATCGTGACGTTTTATGAAACTGTAATGAGTGACAAAATAAAACTATTGTTAATAACAAAGACGTAAATGTTATTATATGTTGTACTATGCGGTTAAAATGTGATAGGAACATGTACCATACTGGTGACGTTGGTAAAACGCTAGAAGTTTTGTCCTATATTGAAAGTAAGTGCTCGTGTACCAGCCATATTTATTATAATCGGTGTGCGTTTTATGAATCATGAATCTACATAATTATTGAGCTCAAACCGTAGACTGTATGTCTTTATTCATTTTGTTGTGTCTTTTATTATTTCTATGAACCGTGGTAGTAATTTGACTTCGGTATTACTAATTTAATGCTTATTTTAGTGCAATAAAGACATTATTTTAAGTTATTCATATACATATAATATAAATATTATGTGACCGCTTGTTATAAATTGTTTTAAGTTCAATACTTCTTTAAACCGTTCTTCTCTGCTACAGTTTTCTATATTTATGATATTCTAATGTGGTGTGAAGAAAGAGTTTAAAAAAATATTATCTGGTTAACCTGTCTTTCGGCAACACGAACTCTGTCCGAAAAAAAATACAGAGTTTGACGTTTCTGAAATAGCGGCCGACACCGGGTCGCGACTCGCCATGAAATTCTAATTTTGTGCCTAGAAAGTGTATTTTTTGTCTCGTGGCCGCCGGTGTCATGTTAATTCTTCGATACTCCATTTAAAAGCGTCACAGTTCCTTTGCTTTCCATAAACATTTCATCTAAGTTTGTGAACAGAACGCGATGTGTAGTATTGTCATTATAAATTTGATTTTTATTATAGTTCGTGTCAAAACTTGCATGTTTTCGTATGACATCGGATGTCCTCAGTTATTTCTATAAATACGTCGGAGTTTTCTTTGTTCGGTGGAAGGTGTTGCCGACACGGACGGGTCTCACCATGATCGATTTTGCCTCCGCAGACTAATCTATTATTGCTTTTCTCTTTCCGTTCCTCGACGTGAATCCCTTTGACATCTTGTTTACCGTTCAATTATTCCGACCACTCTGGGTCTTAGTCTTTCTAGACAGTTTATCCGTCTAGTATTATTGTTAAAACCTTTAGTTATTTTAAAACAATGTTTATCAAAGAAGTTGGAGAATGAGAGCCAAGTATTACTGTTATTTAAAAATCATAATGTTAATGCATAATAATGTCGCCACTAAAATTTATTCTTCCTTCCTCTAATTTGTGTTTGCATATATTATTTCTAATGTGCCATATTCTTTTGTCGGAAATTTCTAAGAACACGAATATAACAAAGTGACGTTCCTTGTACAGGAGGTCGTCGGCTTTGATTTAGTCAAGTTGTTACTTCGTGGTCATGATTCACAAGGACTAATAGGGAAGCTATGAGGCCTTCGGCTTACACATTGACTATTCCTGCGAACTGTGACGCCCAACCTGAATATTAACTAATGTCATATTCAATGCATATTGTTTGTCTGCATAAAGCTATCTATCCAATTGATTATTCATTCGTTTTGCAGTCGAATGTAACAACATATCACCACCCAAGGTGTGAGATGTATAGTTTTTGTAAATGGGAAATCCCATAGAATTCCACATTCACGGAAATTCATATTATTTATGTTGTAATAATAACGCATATTGTACAGGAAAATTGTCATTTATAAGGAAACAAAAGCAATAATTAGTTAATGGTTTTGTTCAAAACAGTAATGCTGCCTTAACACGTGTTGATTGGTCAGGCAATGATAAGGCTGATTAGTTTTATAGATTTTCTCACTAATTTTGTTCGGATGGTTTTAAGGCCTTGGTCAATTCGCTGTGTTATACATACTGATTCGTAGTTTTACATAAAATGGTTGTACCGTGCCCTTCGCGGTTCGCTGCAGACTGATCTTCCACCCGAAAATCTCTTTCACGAGTCTCAATACATTTTAACACAATTTGAATGTAATTGGTTTGTATTTTTTTGATACGGAACGAATAATTATAACCATTTGTTTGGAATTTGCTGAAATATGGTGATTTGCATTGCGTATGAACCTATAAATAAATGCTTTGAATGATTTCATTGAATTTCAATATTATGAGTGATCGTCGAGGTGAATTAATTTTAGGCTTCATGTTACCAAATTTAGTCAATGTAACTTGTTTTATTTGATGTCCAAATAAACGTTTTATCCACGCAGATGTCACCACAGAATTTCTAGTGTCAATCAAAAGTAAAACGCACGGTGTTGTTGCCTTATAAGGCGCAGTAGTTTTCGGTGCGGTTCGTGGTCCGTGCCAGACGAGCGGTATTGAGCTGATGCAATGAATCTGTACAATAAAGGTATGACCGTGTACCGTGCATCCATAATTTGGGTGGATGTAGGTTATGAGGTGCTAGTTCCTTCTTCTTTTTGAATGTGATGATTTATTTCAAGGTAAATCTGGACATATTATGACGTTTTATTTACTTATGCTATAGATTTAATGCTAAGAGAATTAAGAAGCGCAATATTATAGTTAAAACGGTGCTATTGAACGGTTATGAATAACACTATTTGTATTAAGTTGTAAACAATTTCGTAGGAGGTGCATGTCTATGCGCGTTAGTTACATTCGTAGGTCCATGTGATGGATAAATTATCATTTCTCAGCGATTTGTACGTGGGATTTTACAGCTTCAATGCCGCGGAAGTAGCGGGCGGAATACTTATTTATTTTTGGATATAACATGTACAGTTGGAAATTTATGCGAAAATAACTCCCTATTAAGAGAATTATTGAAACGAATATATTTTATTCTTTTAGATTGTATTCATTTTCAAAATATACTGCATATGGACAACACATAAATTAACAGTGCTTTTATTGCAACACCATATCAAAGTGTTTACGGTCACCGAAGCATAAATAAGCGAAAGGGCATTATGCAAATGCAACTGAGCCAAAATAGGAAGCGGTCGCAGTACAGAGTGCCGACGCGACGCCCCGACAGTCGCCGGCCCGAGTGAATCATCACAATATTTTCAATATTCCATAGCATCACCACTCGCTTTGCTATCAGACGCTGCAGTATGCTGTACTGCGTCAGGCGCGTTGATAATACACGAGTATATCCCTGTATTGCCTATTGTCTCGCGCAGGGTTGCCGCGCGGAGATATTTGTATTGTATTTTATGTTTTAGTAAGAGCGGACGTCGCGGATGAATCGCGATTACTTGAATTATGCTGTTATCGGGTTATAGGATATCGATGGTTATAGGTTTTTTTGATTGGTGAATATAACTTCCCTAGATTTTTGTCGGACGGTTGTACGGACTTGGAGTAATATAATAAATTTTTAGTTTCTTTAGATGTTTTTTATTCCATCATCCGCACTATGCGGTTTATAGTATATTCGTTTGATAGTTGGAAAAGGCTACCGAGGGATTTCTCGAGATCGTATCTCAAGCTGCCGGCTTTTTAATTCGCCTTCACAGAGACCGCTGTGCAAAATGTGAAAAACCTGTTGTTGTGACTCATTTTATGAGTCGTGTTTCGTAAGTAGCCGGTGAATAATCCTGGCATAAATCTGCACCCTTTAGTGACGTAATGAGAAATATATAAATGTATATGCATATAAAACTATAGCGTAACATCGACACATCATTAACGCAATTTCAAAAGTGCGTAATTTTATAAAGTGAAAATTAGTTCCATTTGCACCGAGAGGAACGCGAGCCTGCCATCAGTCTCATTATTTTTTTTTATAAATACACCGCCACATTTTAATTGTCAAGAAGCGGAAAATTACACGCGTTCATTAAATGCAGTGCCGCCCCTACTTTTCTCTGACTCAATGGCAGTGGCAGTCGGCAGACGCGGAGCGGGCGCGCGTCCGCCGTCCGCGAGTCGCTCACGCGCGAGGCGGCGAGGCGCGCCAGTGTGTTCCGCGCTGCTTCCGACTCGACACACTCCCGACAATCGGCATTCGGCAACGCGCTCTCAATATTTATTATGAATGGCCGCGATTTGACCGCTCCTTAATAGGACCCTACGTACCCTATACTTTTGTGAGAAAGTATTTAGTGCAGTGCGTGTGTACGAGCTTCATGTTCACGTGTGGTGTTGTGTTTGGAATTCCATCAGCTGTTTGTAAAAAACCATAGGATTTTTGTTGGATTTTTATTTGGTAAACAACGGGTGGTTTAAATTTTATAATTACAAAATAAATAAATCATTATAACAATGCTACTATTTATACATTCTCATGAATGGAATGCATTTGATAATGAAAAGTAAACAAACAAATCATTGTTACTTTTATACCGATTGTATTTTCTCGTGTCATTGTGAATGAATTCTATTGATAGTAGCGACATTTTGTATTTACAAAAAAATATTATTGATTATTCAAATGCATATGTCAGTACATTATGCACACTCCCACCCCCTTTGAAATTTGGCAACGCAAATGCATGCAAAAGGGGCCCTCGGTCCTCCGTGGTGTATCACAGCTTTAGACAGTGAATCACTGGGTTTAATTAAAAATAATTACTTTTCAAGGCAGTTAACACGTCTCATTACTTAACGAATTTATTTTGTATGAGAATTAATTCATAAAAGCTCTCAATTTAAGGAAAACAGCGTTATTTCTGAACATACTGTCTTGTCCGGAAAAGATAGGTTTTCTATTTTCATCTTTATCGTGTGGATGATAAGGTCTATATATCAGCACATTATGCTCTACCTAGTCTTGCCATAAATATTGTAATAAAGAAAAAAGAAAATTGTTAACTGCAAATAACATTTATTACTTTTACAGTGTGTCAGTTTAATACATAAATATAAAACAATTAAAAATATAAAAAGCTTATTCGAAGTGGTCTCCATTGGCTGCAATACAGTCCTTTAAACGATGAGGCCAGTTATCAATAGAAGCACGCACTCTTTCCATGGGAAAATTCTTCACTGCCAATCGTATAGATTGTTTTAGGGACTCCAAATTATCATGGCGTTTAGAGCAAGCTGTACTCTCTAAAACTGACCACAAATCATAATCCAGCGGATTAAGATCGGGACTAGACGACGGCCAGTCTTCAGCTCTGATGAAGTCCGAAACGTTCGATTCCAACCAAGACTGCGTGGACCGAGCTTTATGACCCGGCGCCGAGTCTTGCTGGAAGGACCATACTTGGTTATTGAACATGGTGATGTTAAGGGGCTTAACTACCTTCTCAAGAATGGTATCTTGATACACTTGTGCCGATGTTTTGATACCTTTTTCACAAAAATATGGCTCAGTCACTCCTTCATAGCTAACACCCCACCAAACCATCACTGAAGTCGGATAATGTCCACGTTGCACTCTGTCGACTAATTGGGAAGCTTCCTTAGAGCTTTGAGCATAAATACGGTCATTTTGTTTGTTAAAATGTTGCTCAATTGTAAAAATTTTCTCATCCGTAAACAAAATTTTTCTGTGACCTCCCTTTGCGTACCGCTTCAGTAGTTGTTTCGATTTTACCACCCTATTCTTCTTTAAATTATCAGTTAAGAAATGGCCAGTGCGTCTCTTATAGGCTGCAAGTCCTAAGTCATCTTTTAAAATACGCGACATGGTTCTAGGTGCTATCTTCATTTCCCGAGATAAAATCTTTTGCTTTCGGACAGGATTTCTTCGAATTCTTTCCCTTACTGCTTTGACCACCTTTTTCGTACGAACACTACGTGGACGGCCAGATCTTTTCTGTCACAAACAGAGGAGGTCTCATTGTACCTATTAATAGCCCGGTACACAAACATTTTACTAATACCAAGTGTATGGAGAGTTTTAAAAATTGCATTTGGCTCCATACCTACTTTGTGTAATGCTATCACAGCGATTCGGTTCTCTTTATCACCCCACACCATTTTAATATCGCAAAATATTTTACAATGTATTGGCGCCAAAATGAGAAAACACAATGAACAATCGTATAAAAATGACAGATTCGAAATTCAAATGTAATATTTTTTTATAATTAAGTGTAACAGTATTTATGGCCAGACTAAGTATATAAACACATCCGATTCATACCAAGGTTGATGATTTGTTGAAAGATAAACATGTAAATAAACTGTTCCTATTTTACTTTATTAAGCAAAAAAATATTTAATGAAATATTAACAAAGATGCATATAAGCATTAACCGTGTTGAATACGTAAATGATGTTATTGCTAATTGTTTCAAAACTAATAATAAGAATATAACATTTCCTACTATTTGTTTATAGAAGAAGGCTTTTGAATATTGTCGGTGTTATACAATTTAATGAAGAATGATGCAATTGAAATATAATCTATGTAGGCGGAATTGTATACAATAAAGTAGAAAAAATATTTTTTTCTCAGTTCGTTGCGTACTTTGAGCTATACGTCGAATTTGTTAGGTTGATATATATATGAACAGTAATTCCATGTCCTTAGAACTGTTTAGTATACACAATTTGTATCATGTTTAACGATTTTTATTTGCAATGCGATTTAATGAGATGACTAACATTTCAATTGTAGTGCTGTTGACATGAATACAATTTAAATAACTAGTGTTTGATTTCCTTTATATACAACCTTAAATAAATAGTCATTAATCTTGGACATCCGTTTGTCGAGGCGACAGCATGTGGCGTGTAGGAGTCCTCGCGCAAGATGTTCTTATTGCTCGATATCTTTGTACTTATTGAATACTAGTTTTTGATCGAGACTTTGCTTCGAAGTTCTTTTTCGGAATTAACGGCTTTTGTAAAGTTTAATCTTTTAAAAAATGCGTAAGTCTTGACCTTCTAATCGACTTAAAAAAAAGCAGGAGGTTCTCAATTCGACTGTATTTTTTTTTGATACGTTAATCTTAACTAAATATTATAAATGTTTCTTTATGACGGTGGCATCACTATTGTCGTCTTGGGCCATTCGTGTAATAGAAAAAAAAATAGATGTAGAGTAATTTGTACACTAGTTTTTTTTATAAAAATAGTTACCTATTTAACTTTCGTATTCTCGGTGTCTTTAATTGCATGTGAAACTTCCCATCATAGGTTTCACAATTTTCAGCCATCGACAATGACACGTTACATTTATACGGTTAAAAAATCATTGTAGAATTATATCTGCATTAGTCTATTATCTTGATGACGGTCATTATGCAGCGCTCCTCGTTATGGATATTGGACATTAGGGCCCATTCAGACGACAGGCGATCAACGCGTGTTAAGCGCCGTGTTCTCCATAGAATGCGTTAGTTTTGATAAAACGCGCGTTGGAACTAGCTTCTTTCTGAACACAGAGAGTAGTTTCAATAGAAAAGTATTAAGTTATCAAAGTGTTTTAGTTTCCCGTCATCTATACTAGCCTTTACAACAATAATAACGAAACTATCTGATGTATTTACAACTAGTAAATAAACATGTTACGTTCCATTCGTACGCTACCGTACCGTGTGAAATGTTAATTATTCAGCCATTATAGTGTAATTACCTAATCACGCGAGTACACAGAAATATTCTTGTAATTGCCGATGGCACTAATTGATCTGATTCCAATCTAATTCTACTGAACAATGGATTCTGCACCTCTTCGCCGACAGAACGTTACGGAATAATTATTGATTTCATAGTAACGTGCGATATTGTGTTGATGCGACGTTGTTATTGCATAAAATGTATCGTGCGACTGTTGTGTTTCGTGTCAAAGTCGATCGGATTCTCTCGTTTGCTGTTTTTTGATCGACCACACTTCCTGACGTGGTGTGATGCAATGAACTGTTTGTGAATTCGTTCCAACAGTACTTAATTCGTACATATCGGTGCTGATTCCATATCGGTTTCTATTGGAAACATCTGCGCGGGCAATCGGAGATGTGATCACGCAAGGGGAAATTATTTATACGTGAGACCGCTTTCTGTACTGTTCGTATGCATAGATAAATGCTAAATGAGTGATTGAGTTTGACAGATTAGGTTGTTTATACCTCAGAACAATAACTTTAGTCTTTAATCTCAGGTTTGTACGTAGAAATTTAGATTCAAGTCACTTGTATAACGAAATCGCAATAGGCAAACAAGAATATAACATAAAAGATTTTATTGTAGATTTAAATTGCATAGAATAAAGCAAGAGCACATTGAAAGTTTTTTGTTTGCTTGAAATATAATGTATGTATATTAATACGTAGGGCTAACTTTGTGGGGACACGCGAAAGGAAATTTCGAAAATATCGAAAAAATTGCCATTAAAAAGTACAGAAAGGGGGGAGGGAGGGGTTACAAACATTATGATCTTTGGAGTGAGAAAGAAGTGACAAAAAAGGCCGGGTTATACGTTTATTTAACCATCAATGCATGTGAAATTGTTTATAAAAAATACTTTGTCAGTTTCGCATTTTAATTGCGCACATCAGTTAAAGTTAAATATATATAATTGGCAGATTAAATCTTTGAAGCGCAAACCGCCACTTTCTTGAACAAAAAGCAAATTAAATACGCCTATTGCGTAACAGTCGCCTCTCTACTAATTTCAATATTGTATAAGAACACCAACACTTGTCGGACCGTATTAGTTTCTCGCGGGTGGAGAAATTCGTACCTTCCAGAGAAAGTTACCCAAGCCTGATTTATAATTATGCACGTTGACATTATGGAAATTGCATGATTTTCTTTCCATTATATAGATTGCATAAACGTGTAGCAAGTATATTGGTGTCCGAGGTTCTGATCTCTCTCCGTTCATGTCGGATTGCCGTCTCACCGGACTATGAGAGTGAAGGAACAGAGAGTACACCAGTATCTTGTACACCATAATATCTCCTGCTTATTTGGTTGATCTCCGTTGAGATTGGCAGCCGTGGCCGAAATTCGGTTAGGATAGAATTAATCGGTGTCCCAGGCCATAACTCAGTTGCAACATGACTGTTCGTCTGTTACCTTCCTTTGGAATATGATTATATTTGTGTAAAATAAAAAGTCGAATAGAGTCAGAAGTTGTACATATTGTGCAGTATATAAAAGTAATCTATAAATGGGATAAAAAATATATCATTATGTATGAATATGATTTCAATGTATATCATTTACTCGAGGGGTTTCCCTACCAACGACATGCTTCAGTAAATAATTTCTGAAGTAGCTCATTCAACTGATTTATCCTTATGATTTACGAATCGGACATGATAATAAATAAAATTCAATGAATATAGACGATCCTTTAGCCCATCCGCGTATAAGATTAAGTAAATAGAAACCCATAAACATGTCAGCATTTGTATTTACTTTTACTGTTATAGCATACAGTTTTATTAGTGTAAGCATTTCTGGGATATTTGCACGCAACTCTTGATACAATAAGTGGGAGAGGAGCAAAGCTGGCACACGATTCACTATCGTAAGCACAAGTTTATTGTCTTAATTTAGATGTCTGGCGGATAAGAAACGGCTTCGTTCGATACTATCCGAGCGTATTGAATGCTCCTTTGCGTTACATGAAGTTCAGTGTGGATTAGCTATTGTTTGGCATTACCTCCGTGCCAATGTCTTTTTCCGATTAAAACTCTAACTGGATACTAAACTGGGATACGAATTAGTCTAAATTTTAATGTGAGACTCAATCTATCAAAATTTATAAACGACCAAAATATTTACAACATAATATTTAAATAAATTAATGCATATTGTTAAGATGAATTATGGTCGTATCGGCTATTTGGTAAGGCGATTTTTGGAATACCATAAACTTACTTTATTTCACACTCACGAACTAAACATTTCCTTTTCACATCATTGTTTAATACACTTCAAGTAATATTCCATAACACCACCAGTGTTTCGAACAGGACCAAAATACATTGCGCGCATTCTCACTTCGGTTTAAATATAGCCAACAGATTTAGTAACAAAATTACCATAGTAATCCTTATTATCGACATACGCACTCGGCCCACCATTAATCAGTTAGTTAATTCAGTTCTCCCCTTTAGTTTGGCCTATCGATGTTGTAGCACCCTTAATGTAATTAATGCGTACAACTGCAGCGTGGCCTAGGCATTCCCCTCGTCTGCCTGGTGCTGCGTAGTTCCATTTTGGGATATATAAGTATTTCGATAGATAGGTACTGGTAAATGAACTGCGCATTAAAGGGTCTGTTGTTTAAGTTCGCAGTTTAATCTGCGTCGTATTTAATGGATCGAGTCCTATGGGTTCGGCTACGTTGTAGCTAAAACGCATAGATTTATTTAAATATAAAAACGGTTACATTACTTGATTTGTATACAAAATGTGGGCCTACTACACCGTTTTATACTTTGAACGTGCTAGGAACGTGTTTGGCAAAAAAATTATTTGTATTGATAAATATAAGACATGTATGGTTTCAGAACAGTCAGACTCCTTTATTAAATACGCTTAAATAAATACACTTATGACTTTAACTGGTAGTTATTTCTTTCGATTTTGTTGTATTACGAATTTAAATTTTTATTACTGTATTCATTAATAACATCAATATGACGACAGACACAACTCCGAATGAAGTATTACGCGCGTGTATTCTTGTGGAAAACGACATGGGGAAACTGGCACATGATTACAAAGCAATTTCTTATACGATATGGAATTAAATGTAATTTAATGATTTTTCTTTCTAATGGTGTAACTTCTTAACGTAGTGAAAGGTGTACTGGTTACACGCTGAGTGTTGAGCTTTCGCGTTCGATGGTTTCTTCATGGTTATTTGAGTTTTTCAATTATTCTATTATGTTTACTTAGATACTTTTGAAAGCGATTTGTGACTAACATTAATTGCAGTGTCCAAAGTAAATAGATATTGTAAAGAATTTCTCCTTGTTTGTTCAGTTTCGTTAGTTGTACGATACATTAGACAATTATGTATGGAAAATGTGAAAATCACGTCTTTCTGCGGCTGGTAATGGTGCAAGACATTTAAGCCAAGGTTTAGCGATAAATATTTACTTTATTCTAACACCAGTGAATATTAAGTATTCCATATAAGGTGTACTTTGTTTGAACAAGTGTGTTCAGTCATGCCATCATCGTAAAACGTTACTTAAAACTTGTTCTTAAGACGTAAAAGGTATGAATGAATTGAGCTCCTTAGTTGTGATGATATTTTTAAATACACTAATTGAATTGAAGTGCTGCTTTACATGTATTTTATTGTTTATTTAAGTATATTCTTTTTCGGAAACGAAAATCGGAAATTCAGAAAATTTCCTAAATCTGTAATTTTAAATTTGTCAGTAAATTTTGTTAATATTTAATAAACAAGCAAATTTAGTAATAGTAGTAATAAAAGTTCCTTTGTGCTTCGGAGAGCATGGTAGCGCGTTGGTACTGGATGTCGTATAGCAGTAGTATGAAATCAATTTGAAACTCTTGAGGAAGCCATTAATTTTATGTTAATACAATTTTCGTATAGTTTAACATAACTAGATTCTAACAATCAACTGTGGGAGAGTTAGACCTAACTTAGTTTAGGACTATAGACATAGATTGATCATTATCTCGTCAAGTAAAGAAAAGGAGCAAGCTGGATGATACCATGTTTTGCATCGGGATAAAAACTACAAATGACCGGAATGCATGCCGACATCACTCCATCCCGGAAGCGACAGAGGCGTACAAAGAAAGGATCCATTGATTACCTGTGCCTAATGTGTTCGGTGTATCGTTGTTTTGTATTTATTGGTGGAATGCTGTGGGATTCTATATACATAGCTAAATAATGTTGTTTGCTTTGCGAAAATTGAAGAAAGCAAGGTCGTGTACTATTTTTATATTTATTAGCGAATAAAACACAAATAAGGGATCTATTTCCATTTCTGATTCAAATTTGATTGAACGAATATAAATAGAATTTCTCACATACATGATACGTCAATATTATTTATAATCGTGTGAGAGCGAAAATCTTGGCATAAAACAGCATTATCATAGTTTTGCAATAATGTTTAGTTTCATTGCGTAATGTCAACTCAGATAAGTCTTATCTTATGTTTGCGTTGTCAATGATAAAAACGATTAGCAGAATCCAGAAGGTAACATCAAAGTTGAATACTCACGTAGAAAGTATCAAAGGCGTACTCGATGGGTTCGCCGAAGAAATTTGTTCGTGGAACAATTTGTTTGGTTCACAAAAAGTTGCCCACCGGTTTACGTCCAATGCACGCCTGTTTGCATTCTCTCGTGGGACGCAAAGAGAATGCGCATGAAAATAAAATACATGGCGGTTTACGCTTGTGCTCTATGTGCGTCTGACGTCGTGCGAGCGATCAGCACGTGTGCCGCGAGCGGATACGAGGCCCCACATACATGAGGATACTATTAATCCAATAAAGCCGCTTAAAATAACATTAGGTTGATTTAATTAATCAAATAAGAATTGAAAGAAAGAAAGATTTTATTTTTGGGTTAATAACAATTCAGTATATACAATAAAAGCAGAGAAAAAATAAAAAGAAATATTACACAATTATACTCATTGGGCCAACACTGGAAAATCTCATTCAGCTCCTTGCTGGACTTGGAGCCATATTGATTCTACAGCGCTATTTATAATTGGGGATTTATCTTTTGAAACACTTCTTATTGTAATTTGTATTATAAAACGTATCGTAATTAAAACAGAAACAACATATTTTGATAGCGCATTGCAGCGCGGTGTACTGGTGCGTAGATTCGTCAACCAGTGAGTAGTTAGTAGACAAATGATGATAGTTGCAATGACGATAAGGTCGCTTTCTGGGTCAAACGAAATGATAAACCCGCAGTTAAATGAATATCGTAATTATTGATATAACAAAATAATATTCGCGCAAGGACGAATAACAGACGCTGTGTGTATTTTTTTTTTGTTTAAATAGGTGTGACCTATGATATCACTGTGGGTGTCCGCATCAATTATGTTTATTGCTTACCATCATTATCATCGACCTGTTTTACTTGATTACTTGATACAAGTATCTAAGGCGGAGCGATTAGGGTCGTTTTCATCTAGACTATTATTCAATTATTTATATTATATCGTTTGCGATTTGAACTTAACAATTAATGCCAAAAGACAACTAATTAACTTAAGTTGAATGTCAGTGTTAAAGGTTAGGACAGTAGATTATAAAACTATTTGATTTCGCATTCAATTATAGGGAGTATATAGGGTTAGTGTTCTGTAATATACAATTGTCTGGAAATAAAATTCTCATATAACAGTATTTTTAGTACCTACCAATAATATTCTGTGAACGTGTGTTTAGTTTACCTCAAGCCGCCATTCACGCAACTAAACACTGTTTTTCTTTACGAACTCTACTATTAGTTTATGTGTAACAAAAGCTATTAACCATCGTTATAGTTACGTATAACATGAATGTTTCATCCAGGTCAAGGCGTGTTTGAGATGGGTTTGGAATCAGAAGTAGATACAGAGGACTTACGTTATGAATTATAACACTATTATGACCCGTTTATAAGTTATACTTATGAATGCGTCTCTTAAATATTGCGAATAATTGATATTATGTTACTTAAATTATTCTTGTCCTCTATTCGTTTGTAAGTATGAATGTCCATTGTTTTTAATCCGTTTTTGTAAATGTCTTATATAATTTATAGTGTTTGTCTGCGGCTCCGAACGCGTGAAAAAGCTTTTCCGTGATAAAAAGTACTAAGGCGTAATGTAGCTAAGTACTAAGGCGTAATGTAGCTAAGTACTAAGGCGTAATGTAGCTAAGTACTAAGGCGTAATGTAGCTAAGTACTAAGGCGTAATGTAGCTAAGTACTAAGGCGTAATGTAGCTAAGTACTAAGGAGTAATGTAGCTAAGTACTAAGGAGTATTTGTAAAAACATTTTCAAAATCGCTTAAGTTGATCCTGAGATTTAATCGCTTTCAAACATACAAATACTCTTCAGTTTTATACATTAGTATAGATTATGTTTTACTTTCTCAAGAAAATCTCACTTATAATCAGGCGAAGCGGAATAATTTTGCCGTGCGCGTTTAAAAATAATGCAATCGTAACTTTCTACGATGAAAGAACTATCAGCTGTCGATATAGCGCTTTACTTCATAGCTTGTTATATTTACTCATTGATGATCTTGCCGCGTCGACGCGCTTCCTTAGCATTACGCATCCTTATTTCAGTTTTATGGATGGTTAATGTAAACAATGGGGCGGTAACTGGCAACGGGCCACCTGTAACAGATTAGCAACCAGTCTCGAGTCGACGTCAATATCATTACAAACGCAAGGTTAATGCGGAGGACGTGACGTTAATCAACACAATTATCACTATTAATTAACGGGTCTAGGTGTTATCCAATTTGCAGTAGGTCGAGTGTTGATTAGCTGGATAAGGCTTATATGTTTAGTCTATCATTGACGTTGGAAGTTATAGTTACATAATATAAGTTGTTTTGTTTTGATGTATTTGTTTTTGAACTAGATTTTGCTCGCTACACTGTTTGCGTTAACGCCTATTCTAGGGATAAAAGAAGCAGTGGCGAAGGTTGAAATTTTTCAAAAGGTAACCCGAGGCAAAGTAATGCCTTAATTAGCATATCACGGTCAATTTAGCAGAAAACAAAAACGATGACAAACGTAAATAATCCTTAAAGGGAAGTCGATAGGAATCGGGATGTATGGAGGCTTCGCCACTGAAAAGAAACTCTCAAAGGTAATGTAGCAGTTTATTTGTGGAAGTTTTTCAAAATTGATTGAGTAATTTTTCAGTTTATCCATTACAAAAATAAATATTTTCACTTTATAATTTAGTTGAGTTTAATAATAAATGTACACCATATAAGAATGTTCTTTATGGCAGACATTTTTCCACTCTTTGAACTGCGTCATTCCTTTGGATTTAGTATGATTTAAAGGAACAGATGCTTTTAAAATGTTTTCGTTATCACGTTTAACCGCGCTTTAATCTTTATGTTTTAAAGCTTTCCTGGTCGGTACAGGATTCCAGTTAATGTATTGTATTTGTATCCTGGTTTCAACTCCTTGAACGTAACGGAATATTCAGTTTAAACACTTTATGCAGTTCCTTCATAAACGCTAGATTTTTTGTAACATTTTATGTAACAGTAGTTTTTGCATATTGCTCTGCCCACGTGTAAAGATTTTACTGGAATAGAAAGAAGTCCTGGCATATATTGGAATAAAATGGATCTTATATTTTAAAGTAGATCTCCAACAATACATCGGTGAAAACTACATTCAATTCCATGAGGTAGTTTTTGTGCAATGCGCATACAGAAAGACTAAATAACTTAAATTAACGATAAAATAATATTGAACGCGTGTTTTGTCTAGTCCCTACAGTTAAGGTTCAACGTCAATAACAAAGCAGGCGTATACAACCTGAGAAGCGATAGATAGCGTCACAATCTTTACCAAATAAGTATTAAAGCAATCAGGATCAAAAATGGGATTCTCACTATTATTAGATTGTAGAGCCGCCGTTGCATATAGATACGAAACATACACGTATTATACGTGGAAACGAAGTGTAGCTAACCCGACACTAACAGCCGTTTTCAATAAAAGATCCCAATCTCTTTTCAATCCGATTCCGAGAATGGACCAATCAAAATAACTCATTTGTAAACGTTTCAAAAAAACATTTGTTCTGATTGGTCCATTTTTACTATAGATCGAAAAAAGCGATTGGTTTTGTTTATTAAAAATGACAGTTGATTAAATAATGTTAACAGAGCCAGCCAAAATATACATCACTATTAACTTGATTAGGCTGAAGTTTATCGTGAGTTAATTTTCGTTACATTTGGCAAATTATAAGTTTTGAGGAGCTACGTGTGGGCTGCAGGGCGGTGGTCACGCCTCCGCACGCCGATGAGACCGATGACTAATATCACTTCTAAATAACTTATAATCAACGCCAGTAACTTTAATGTATGCGACGTTTAGATAAAATTACGATTTATTAAGTGGTTTCTTTATGCGTTGCGGTGACAAATGGTTTGACGGTGTTTCATAATATTTGAACATCGGAATCATTAGATCAAATTAGTAATTATATTTGTACCCACTATAACAATTAATTTATAAACTATGTAGACACCGGCCTACACGAGAGAATTGTGAGTGGTAAACCCACCGACACTTTTGCAACCAACAAAATTAAACGTTGAAAAAATTATTCATTTAAACAAAGACGTGGAACTAAAACCGCATGTGATGTACCGTTGAATCATAATAAAATGGTGTGCCATTGTATGCAAACAGCGTGTGACGTACGCGGCTAGATTCGGCTCGGACAATGGCAAGTTAAGAACTCTAACAATTTGAAACGCCATAGTGCTCGTGTGGAATGATTATGTTTTCCGCTAAACACATCTGCCTGAGTCTTGACTAGAGTTGAATATATAGCGATGAGAGAAGTAGCCATGATAGAGATAAGAAGATTGTTAATTATTTCTGTCAATTCACTGACTGTATATTTTCTTTACCGATAGAACAATTCTACCATTAGACTGATAAATGTATTGTATTATTTTTATAATATTCCTCTAATATTGTCTATTTCCTCTTGTGATGTACCTAAGTTACGCGTTGTTACAAATATAAACTTCCTCGAATCCAAGTACAACAGACACAAACTGTTTCAACCGGCTACAATTTGCGCTTATTTGTTATCTTGCGCCGCAATTTAGCATTGTTTGTTTGTAATCTTCCTTCCTACAGCTATGATTATAAACAAAACAAAGTTCTATTCGTGCATTTCCCTCGTATTCATTCAAACCAAATATCATTGTTTACGGACTTTTAGAAATCACTGTGTGAATCATAAATATACATTTCACTTAAATTCGTGGAAAACCTTTTTTATGTTTCGCTCAAATTAATTGTTTCGGATTTAAATTGTCGTACCTTTTGTTCGCAAACTTGTATACTTAAAGTTCTCATGATTCTCTAAATTTAATCACAAATTTAAAGAGTTCTCTATATTGTTTGTTTTATCTCATAACCACTCATAAGTGACTTATTATATATTCTGTAAATCGTTTTGATGGATTTCACACTTGCACAACAGCGGGCATTGAGACGCCAGCGAATGCTGTGAAAAGATTTTATCGTTTTTAATTAAGGTTTGTTGGCCGTCGTCCAGGGTCTGTGGTCTCGGCGGGAAAAGACATGCCGCGGGCTTAGATTTATAATTGTTAAATAAATAAATTAAAATCCGCTTTGTCTAATACTTATTACTATTTATATTTTAAAATCTGTTGGTACACTGTAGCAAATTATTGTGTCATTTGATGTCAAATAGGGTCGAGCGTTGTGCAGTACATTGCAGAACTTAATAATTTAATGATCTGGATGAAATTGTGTTAGTATAGTTCATAGTTGGGACTTGGGATTGACGCTTCTCAACCAGATGAGTTACAATCTTGTCTCGTCATGTTGAATAAAGACTAATTACAAATTACAAAATCATAAAATTGCACCTACAATTTATGACATAAAAAGTAGCTTGTTCGCCCCGTGACGATGAAGGCTGCAAGACTTCGAAACTACGGGAGAAAACTACAATATAAGAAACCGCGATAAAAAAAATGCAAAATAGTTTTATTTCATTATCTAGGATTCGAGTAACATAAGAAATTATTATCGCTTGTAAAATTCGAACTTATGGATTTCATATTTGTAAAGCTTAGTTTTAAGTTATGTTTAAAGGTTTAAAGCTTCAACTGCCAAGATATTAATAGGTGATGGCACTCAAAATAGACCACGTCTAGTTGCATGTCAAGTAGAGTCTCCGACGGATGGCATTTGAGGTGTACTTAAAAAGGAAGCAGCATTTCTTGTCATCGTAATGTTTAATACTAGTTAACTTTAATAGTCGTGGCCTTAGTTGCCCACCGCACGTAAGATTAAAATAGTTGCGATTAACCGTGGGTGCTCTTCGTGTGCGGTCTTTTACAAACAGATTTCAAAAGTTTCATTAGTTTTTGTATGTATGGTAGTAGTACTTTTAAAAGGAAATTAGTAGAAACAATTTCTCTGGCCTCGCAAATGCATTTACTGAATTAACTATTAAGTTAGTAAGTTATTTAAAATGTATGAAGAGTTTGATATCATTAACAACATATCTTACATTCTTTAATAGCTCACTAGCTATTACGGGAATATTTATCGCCTAAACCAATTACGAGTGACTCATAAGACGCACTGAACATTACCTACGTTGGATAATCATTGCATGACCGCATGCAGTACTTTTGTCAATAAAACGCTAAGTAGGCGAGCGCCGGTTATTTTATTGTTGCAAGTGTCACGCACTGTTATGTGATCTGATTTCTTTGTACCGCGAGCTATAAGGAATGCTGTTCATTATTGATATGGTTCCATACGAAATAATGATCGTAATTTCGAAGCACGGCACTCGTATAATTGGCGGGCCGCTACTGACGAATCAGATAAGCCTTGTTTAATAGATTTCCTCTATAAATATTTATTAATGGCAAACTGTTTTGAGTTAACTGACTTTTGATTTGGATATACGGGAACTTGTGCGATGTACGATTTTAAACAGGCTTCGGAATAGGTATATTTATTCACGTCTCATGCAGAAAATGTAGTCTACGTTGTATCACTTGTTACGTGAATAACAAAATATGAAAAGAGTGTTCGATATTTTCCATTTACATTATCTTTACCATAAAATCACTTTACCTTGTAGCTTATCTACTAAGTTTGTTCTAGTGTTTATTTATCCATTGAAATAATTCCTTTAAAACCACTGATTCACTGTTATTGGGCAATGATGTGAAGAACGGTGGCGGCGAGGGCAGCGCCCCTATACTCATTGAACATCGTTAGAGGCCTATTGCACTGTCGTCCAGTGATTTACACGCCAATTGCTGCATCTATTCGACGTACGACCGTTATTTGCCAATTCATCCAACATAAATCTTATCTGAATCTTATTGCAGTAGACTTCATGAACAATGAAGAAATAAAAATAGTTAACAATATTTTAATAAGTTAATCACCTGAGCACTTGTGTAGTTTAAATTAATTAGTGATATAAAGACGATGTGATGAGTCTCCAAAGAGAAAAGAGGCCAAAATTCAATATGTGGAAAGCCATAATCCATAGGAAGAGGAAATACAGTGAAGTTATCGCATGTGATCGTGAGTCGTATTCGGCCCTAGCGGCGATGCAGGGCGGTAGCGCGGCGACGCTACCGCCATCTCTGGACGCGCTGCGAGCATGTAAGTATTACAGCTACTCGATGATAGGTGGCGGCAGTATTTTTTACGTTTCGTCTTTTTTACCTTTTATTATTATTACAATATACATTTTTATATAGTATGTTATACAAAATTCAATCGAGTTTTCTTTAATTTTACAATATTAACCAAAATAATATTGGTAAACTTTATTTGTGTTAAATCCGTAGAAATACCAATTACTAGAAAATATAACAAACCGTTGCTTGTGCAATAAAGATACGTTCATTAATATTTCTCTAGCCGCAAAATTCAACATTAACATCAAGGTTTTAAATTGTGAGAATATTTGGTGTCATGTCATTGTTGACCCGGTGGAGTAATTGAAAACTTTATGACTGCAACAAGACTCGGGTTTGACCCCCGGGTCAGATTAAATTGATATTGCGTTTACCTGCTCAGTATCAACCGAATCTGGAATTGAACTGGAATGGCGATAGGCTCGCCCTCTATCACATCATTGGACAGTATGCTCGAAAAGTGGGTACCCTAGTTGCCTTTGGCTTCTCTCTTCCCCTTCGGAGACAAAAAAGCATGTGTTTGTTTCATTGTTGGGTAGTAGTCAAAGCTCCAGCGTACAAACCGCTTGAATCGTTTGAGACCTCTGTGTTTAGGAACAGCCTTCTCGACGTTTTTGCTGACTTTACCCTTGTAATTTCTTATCATCTCAACTACAATAGAATTAAATTTTAATCAGATACGAGAGGTTTTATTTGTGGCATCATTTCCTTTTACATATTCGAAATGAAAATTCTTGTATTAGAAGCCTTTACTTATTAACAAGCTTGACAAAATTATTAATTTCCTTTTATAAGTAAACTGAACATTTTTAATTTATCATCTGTAAATGTTTCAATTTGCAATGTTTACCTTTTATTTTACAAGTTTAATGCATTATCCTTGTATTTGGTATCAATAACAAGTAAATACAGTCATGCCGTTTACGGAGGCAATGTTTTTATCCGACGTAAGGACATCTCTTGGTAATGTCATAATGAATAACCTTCGTAATCTTTTATAGCATCGTAACAATACGTCTGAAAAATAATACGAGAACGTCTATTCACGTTGTTTATAAACAAAGAGTCCCACGGCACAGTTTCCATAGCTTTACGTAAATCTTGCTAATTATCTTCAATTTGCACATAATAATGACGTTTCCTCACTGTGCCACAGAAAGTTATAACAATAGGAAATATAAAATTATTAAGCAACATCCACCGTCAATCGAAATGTGAAGTTTCCAAATTTCTCTCTTTAAAAATTTCAATAGCCTCCGTGGCGCAGCGGGCGATGGTTCGGCTGAGAAATGAACGCACGGAGTTTGATGTTCGAACTGAGACAACTGTTTATTAAACAGAAAGTGGGGGTTGTAGGATCAAAACACAGATTAAACAATATACGAAACGCCCTCGTAGTTCTTATTAACAACAATGCCGATATGATGTGATGGATATATTTATTATTTATTTAAAATGTGAAAAAAGTTTTAACTATCTTCAAGATAAGTAAAATAGTACCTTATGACAAGAAATATTGTGATGCATCGCTAAAGCCATAACATCTTTTTATTGTTGATGCACTTTAAGCTCCGTCTCCTAAGAGACTGTCAGGTAAATTAATATTAATTAATTTTGGGCACCTGAAACGTTTGCCTTAACCATACTTGCCAGCTGGCGTTGTAGAATTCATTTGAGGCCAACATCTGCCAACGTTAAAAAAGGGGATTGGATTTCTTAATAAAATTGCCTCGGAAATGTTTTGCCTGAATCACTTAACATGTCCATATTCTTTGTTGATAAATATTTTTACATAATTCTTGATTTCTAATATTTCCACCTGGTTTGCAGGTGTATTTTGCGTTGCCATATCTAATAATACCTCATAGTTATTGGACAGTATTGATGTCGTATCATCGATTTCTTAACTGTTAACCACGCCATCTGCAGGGTGTCTTTCGCGGCTCAGTGAGCATAATAAGATTCGTGACCGTAAAAATCTTTATTGGTTCGGAGTGTTTAAACATTTTTGTGACGAAGATGTCAAAATGTCCAGTTTGGGTTTATTAAGAACATATTTTTATACGACTATTGTTATTTTGTCTTTCGTTTTAAAGGGTTGAGGCCTAGGATAAAAAAGCACCCTTGATTTAGTGATATCTGACTGTATATATTATAGAAAATGCAGTCTAAAAGCAATGCACGAAATGATTTATTTCTATCGCACCCAATATACGGGAAAATTTCATAGAATTCTGACATGGTTTTTTGCTTCAATATCATTTTTAAATTCGTGTAATTCTGACATCGTTAGTCTGGATTTGTAATTACGGTTTCCTTGATATTTTCGCGAGGCTCATGGAGCGTGTCGCGTCACAATGAGTGGGTCCTGTCTTTGTGCGCGCGGAACGGTGTCAGCGCGTCCGTCGGCTTAGCACCCATCTGGCAAATGATTAGGGTTGCCACGTTTTAACTGTACGTTATTGTAAAGAGTATTTAACTGTATTGAGTAGATAAAAATGATATATTTATTGTTGTATTTTACAGACATTGATTTTTTAAATTTTTGTCATTACTTTCGGAATGTTTGTTGCTGGTAAATAAAATCACTATTTATTTGATCTGCAAATTATACTATACTTAATTAAAATTTTAGTATATGATACGTGTGACAACCCTATTTGAGACTCGTTGTAATCAGGTCATGTTCTTTGTTACACAGCCTTGTCTTTTTTAGCGGACATACGCGTAGACGAAGTTCAAAAAGAGCCTTTGTTCACCGAGAATATTTGTTTCTTGCATAATAATAATAATATTAGCCCTATATTATATACTGTCTCACTATTAGGCACGGGTCTCCTCTACTACTGTCTGGGTTTCTTGAATGATTTATATATATTTATGTTGACATAGGTTAGTAATCGAATAAGTGGAATCACTTAATGGTGGACATCATCATGTTCTATGAATGCGGAAGACGAGATGAGTGATGCCTTTTGAAAATGAATAGAATTTGGCAGTATTGGAATATGGGTCGGTATAGCCAGATAATATTTCATTCTTACCATTAAATAAATCCTTAGAGGTAGAACCAAACAATATTTTAATACATGAGAATTATGTAAGTAATATTGTTAAAATACGCTTGTAGGGTTTTAATTATTCCCCTCAGAAAAATTATAATGTAATAAATATTTAACAAGAAGATAAAATAATAGGACGAGAAATAATTTACAATCATAATATAGTATAGAGATAAAGCTCAGAACGACAGGTATTTATTATATTAGCTCATCGAGTGCACTAATGTTTCCTAAGCTATAAATATGTCTAATGTTATAATCGAAACTATCTTTATTGGCAGATCCGATCATGGTTTGAGAGTTTATATCTCACTTTAGGAAAATAATTGGTTGAATTGTCGCTTTTAATTCGCGATATTTAGTGTAAAAAATATATTGAGATTAATAATAATCGACACATTTTTTATCAATATTAAGAAGAACAAAATTTACAATTCAATTTATTTAAAAATCGTAATATTTTAAACGTAAAACCCGCCAGTTCGTAAATCGCTTTTTTAAAAAGGTTTATTAAAATATTGTGGCTGCAATGTAGATTATCAAGCGAAGCTATAACTGAGATTCAATATATGTAGCTTTGCTGTCGAACCAACGATTTCCATTCCAGCATCATTTTATTCGAAATACGAAAGCCTCAGACAGCGTCAATTCCATATTCAATTAGCAACACCCTCCGTTTTTACTTCCACACGATCTTCCATCCGCTTCGATGACCATATTCACCTAACTGGGAAGCGGACTTCGCCTAATAGAACCATCTGGTAATGGTCGTGGAAGTGAGAGCCGACTCGCCAAGTGGTTTAAAGAAAAACTAGTAGAGTACGCTCGGCAAGCCGTCATTACAAAATTCTCTGTAGTTTTTATCGATCTCTAAGAAGAAATACTTGAAGTTCTTTCGATAAATAGGAGGGTAATATCCCTGCGGCAGTTGTGGGATGGGAAATGTGTTTACATTTAGGTGTGTGTGCTGGATTTATGTGGTTCGTTTTAATCTTTAGTTTCGTCGTAGCTGATCCGCTGTTGTTCCGTTTTAAGGGACATTGAAGAATTTGTAATTGTTGGATACTATGATACCGATCCAATACAAATGTTTGGGTGGTGTTGCTACTGTTTATGAAAAGTCGTATCGCTGATTATAAGGAGAGCTATTTCCTATTATCGCCCAACATTTAAAAAAGTTTTTTACCTACGTTATGTTATTCGTGTCAATTTGACTCTGGGATTTATCAATTCTATCCTTCAAAATTCATTAAGAACTAGCAAATTCGAAGCAGCAGCACCTTTGTCTATTGATATGAAAGTGTTTCTCATTACCATACGTCGACAAATGTAACCAATATAGACATCATATTGTCATTGCTTATTATTAAGAAAACAACCACCGGCGTGGGCTCACGGCAATAACATTTCATTATCTCGATTAAAACAATGATTCAGCGAGGTGCTCATTAGTGGTGAGTCAGGCGCGGGGGCGGGCTGCACCAGTCGGCTCATCCGATGTGGAAGCGCCCACTGACAATGGAATCGATGTCCTTTCACATTTAATCCTAACAATAATGTCATTGTCGTTGTTTGTTTCGTCAAAATTGAATCGTCGTCGTATTATTATAAAAGAAATATAGAGAATTAGTGAAATTGTGTCCTAGTTTTTTTTATTTATGTATACTATGCTATTAAAATGTCCGAGAGCTGCCAAAAATTTTCTTAGTATATTCTCTTGAGATCCAAAGTTCTGTCAGTGGTCCGACTTTTTTTGTTTCAATTTTCCAACAATAAATTGAGATAAAAGTATTTTTATTTCATCCTATTGTTGAGGACTCTAGAGAATAGATTGCTGTCATCCAAGAACTCTTTTCTTGAGCAGATAATGACAATTAACGAAGATAAGCTAAACTTTGTTATATTAGGTATTCTAAAAATGTGACAATAATATGTACAATCTTTGACTATTTAACCCGGCGTACAATATTAGTTCATAAAACGTTGGAAACGACATGTAAGTATGCTTGACATATTTTTTATGCATTGATTTAATGTTTACTTTTTTTGTTACAGGTAAGTGTACTCATATTTCACTTCTGTGTGGGTGAGTAAAAAATAACAAACAAGAAACCAACTGTTCACGGTGTGTAATTTAAGGTCCTAATTTAATCTTATCTTGTTCACACCCAGTGGATATGGTGAAGGCAAACAATATGGTAATATTTTTTTTTGCTTTCATCAAGAACCACATCTGGATCGCCAGAGTTGTCCGTTGTACGCCCTGTTTCATTTAATTATTTACCTTTAGGTAATATAGTAAGCATACGATTAAAACATTTTAACTTTGAATTTACTAGTAGGTTAAACTCTCTAGAACAAAGTTTTTAAGGTATATTGCGATTATCTAGAGCTGCCGCGTATAACAAATTAATATGATGCGTATGTGAAGTGTCTGCGAATAAATATACGTCAGTTGTCATGACAACGCTATATTCACGCATCAACAAAGTTGTATAATACAGCATTTTGTTTGCATCCATGTATCTTATCCTTAAATTGTACTGTGTAAAATTATATCGAGTCAAATAATAGCGTCATCTATCGGTGAACAATTAAACTATTTAAGCTAGCAAAACATCCATTCCTGAAGGACACGCAGTAATGTTGCATAAAAACATAAAATTATGATACAAGAAAATTTCCCGCAATTCTAATACCAGTCACATCACGAAACTCATCAGGCATTTAACAATGGTGGATAATGTCCCATGATTGATCGTGCGTTGTAATTAGTCGGTGCACGTATCGAGCGGCGGCGAGCGGCAGTCCGGTTTGCCGACCGGATGCCCCTGTTACAGTGGATGCTGCGAGCTCACTGCACACCACGTCTTCACATCCCTCGCGTCCGTAACATCAACACTGGCAATACATCCAATCACATTTGAAGTTATTTTAGGCGCGGCAGCTGGAGGCTGAGAGCTGTCGACGTTTGAGTACGTAATTTGTACATGAATGTACTCCTGTGCTAAAACCGGCGTTGCTTGTGTTCGCGCTGTGCACTTGTTGACAGATTGAGTTTCGTGTTTCAATAATATTGTTCATGATTATTTGTAATTCAAATTCTAGATTGAGAGGATATGATCGGATTATATACTTGTGTATGTATTCGTGGTAAACCTAAAATATAATTCACAGTAGGTTGTATAATTATTAGTATGTTCGAAAACATAGAGCATATAGTTGGAACGTCAACGCATACCAGCTTAGAGTTAATTACGAAAGTTACCACAAACACCGTACCAGTCGAGTTGAACTTTGTAGTTGATATAGATCAAATCAGCGTACGTTAATGCGAGCTGCCAGCATCGGTATGATTGTAACGAGGACTTAATCATCGATTTACATATCAATAATCTCGCTGAGTCTCTCAAAGGGAGCGATAGTAACGCAGTTGCTCTTTTATTACCATATTTACCTTGTTGCATATCTGAGCCAGTTTCTGATTTGCTGTGCTATTTTTTTGTAATTTTGATGTTGTTTAGTCTGCTCGAAGTAGTTGAAGGTTAGTTTCTTGCGTGTTACTGGTGTTGGATGTCGATTGAACACAGTATTACTGAAGTATATTTTAGTAGATACAAATTATTGGTTATTTTTATTTGTTCAAAAAACATTATTTACACAATAAAACTTCTTATTTATTACATAGATTCTGAATGTACTTAATTATCTAGAGTTTACAACAATCTACCCATAAAATGAGAAATATTTCTTTCTAGTACTTAATCATGAATCATAAACTAGCAAAGAGTTGGATCGATAAAGTAGGTGATTTCGGCGGTGAAATGCCGACGTAGGTATGTATACTTACATATCCTTCAATAGGAAATTTGCGTCCCACATTAATTTACTGTAATAGAATAACATCAATTATAAACAAACTTTATAACGCTTTATTATTGTTGTTATCAAACATGAACCTAGTATCTACTTCAACTCACAAATACATTGATGAGAGTAAACATACCAGTTCCGTCAGCCGAGACCGGTGATTAAGTCATGTTCTAATTGTACCAAGAGCGTAGTGTTGCTCTGCGTGTGCCTCTCTCGGCCGAACCACAAGTCTCGCGTCCGTCTGATACGCCCACGTATTTGAACCGTTATTGTGCCAGTTATTGAATAAGACTTCATTGTTGCCGCTCGTATTGATCTGTTGATCCGTACCGATTATGTCATCGTGCTTTCTATTCTTCTGATCTGTGTCTTGTTTGTTTGTGTACATATCAATGGGTTTGACTTTATTGTGTATATGTCAATAGAATTGAAATCTTGTAGTACTATTATAAAAATTTTCAGTATCTAAATGGATTATTTTTACCAAATTCATTGTAGCGAGTAAACCGTTATACAATTTAGACGGATTAATGGTTACACTAGTAGAACGAAGCTGGCTCGTGTTTAATCCGGCTGTAAGTATTTCGATCCGCACGTAGTTGTGAGAAATCGTTTAAGGCGTTGGGACACATAAATAATTGTTAATGTAAGCATTACATAATATTTGCATCGCGGCAAGAACTCGAACTACAAGTAATACACGAAGGGACAGTAATTATGTTATTCACATATGCTAATGTGTTGGCAGACGGCGCATGTTTCTTCTGGGAATTGTTACACGGCCGGTACTTCCAATTTTCACTATAAACCATAGTTCATGCACATTAACAATTCTGTACGCATCTAAAACTGTGGGAGACTCAGGGCACTTCGCATTAAAACACGCGTGTGTTTGGAGAATTAAGTAACGAATATCTTTTTCAAAGTGTATTTTAATTTTGGACCAGACCTGAATAGTTAAAAACAAAAAATATTGGTGGCATTATACAAAAACACCGTTCCGTGTTTAGGTGATTTGGCCCAAATTTTAAACTTCCGTGCCAAAAATATTATTCCCGCGCTCAACAGCAATGCAGATGTGCCATTTCACGCATACAAATTGGAACAGGAACCGCTTTCCATCGGCTCGCAATGATTATTCGAATCGTGTTTCGACACTTGTATTACGAATTTGATTCTATTTTTATTAGATTTAAATTCAACAGATAGAAATTCGTGACTCCTTAAAATACTCTACGAGGAGTACAATGTCGGATGTTCTTTCGAACTTACTTCAAAAAGATTAATTTGTCACATACATGGATGTCGACTCGCCATCATTGCAAAGTGTCCGCCATATATAGCCCCTGTTATTCGGTTCCGTGCTTAATCATTATCGTATCGCTATATTTCACGGGTTATCTCCAACGTGTCTGCCCACGTGTAGACACTCGTAAGATCATACGCGAACTGTGACTCAGCCACTCGCATCTTTCGCTCGTCCTGTCCATATTTTTATTTCCCCTTTTTGTATTGTTTACACCTACCGCGACGGTTCAAAGCGAACATTTTACACAAGAATATAATATGTTAATTTTAGCCCTGATATGTTTACATATTTCTTCCGGCGTTTGCGGTCGTAAATCTCGCCCTGAGGTGTTGTCAACTCTCTTTGTCTATACGTACGTTATAATTCAAGTTTCTTTAATTGCTGTGCTGTGAAAAGTTTACGATAATAGTTCGCTCACCATATTGTTATGATTTTGTAACGGTGCCAGTCCGGTATCGATGCGTGGTTATCTCCGTTGCTCAATTTTATTATTATTGCTGTTGGGTATCGCGTGTTACTACCGTTGTGTTCGGGCTAAACACATGTTCCGATATTTGCATGTAAAATGATACCGTTTTGCGTGTGTAATTGTGACTTTCGCACGCAGTTTATCAACAATGTGTGAAGTAAGATATTGATTATTATATCACATTAGTTGGTATACGTGCGGTATAGTATACTATATATGTACCTATAGTAATGATAATTAACATGGTTTTGAGCACATTATAAGAAGGATGGTACAGAACTTAGCAGATTCGGATTGCACCAAATAACTGGAATATTATTTGGTTAATTATTAACAATATTTAACCATAATTATAATCAAATCATAGTCGTTATATAAATTGTCGATTTATAATTATTATTCAATATGTGTCCAATATAAACACAATATAGCAGCACGTTTATAAACACGAATTGGATTACGTTATTTAACAAGTCAACAAGGAAAAAGGATTTTTTATTGCGTTTCCAATAGTAGGTTTGTCATAAAACTGGTACATGTGGAATGAAACATGATATACCTATCTCTTTAATATTACCATTCTCGAAGTCATTTAACAACATAAATGCAAACAATAGTTTTACATGCCAGGATAATACTATTACAAAGATTAATTCTTAGAATGGTAGCGTCATTGTCCCCTGTTTAGTAATTACCTACTATATTTTAATTAACTTGTTGCTGTACGGAAATTTCGTATTTTTGCATGAAAATGAATACTTGGCCAAGTTACTGTCAAATTATGAGCTATACAAATGGGGCAGTATTAAAAAATGAGTTAACGATTATCGCAATTGTGTTGTTCACAATATGATCATGTTTCTTGTGCGTTCGGTCTCCACACCGAATGCGTGCCCATGTACGGGGAGACATTTGCAAAGTGTAGACAAGTAAAGTGTGTAAATACGTTATGGTTGCCAAATTCATATTGAGGCCTATAACTGCTCCGCGAACATATCTCTCCTGCTTCTCTACTCCGTCCATCCGTCCGACACTCTTCCTCCCCAAATTATTTCCTCCTAACTCTCTTCCAGCCCTCGTAGTCGTTAAACTGGGGGATTCCAGTAGCTTATGCGCCGGTTTCCCCGGTACAAACTGCAGTGTCATTTAAAATATACATACGATCATACCAGTGCGTATTAGTTTCACGCGACAGGACAAATGTTTATACAAGTTGCGAGTATTTGTTCCGAGTCTGGTTGTATGTGGGACCATGTCCACTTAACATTCACCATGTACGGCCCCAGTCTGGTGGCATTAACATTAGGCTCAGCGAGGTCGTTGACATCCTAACACCACGCTGTTTGTGGTAAATCATAATTCACAAATGAGTCAGTTTTAGTAAGCACACAAGCCGCAGTTAATTCAGCTCATTATGGCAAAGCATCCTGTCGCCGATGTTAGTCAGATTATATGTTGCGTTCTCACAACATGTGCGATAAAAGCACAAGTTTCGAAGTCCCCGAGCGATAACGTGATAGCGCTTATCGTGTGGCCAAGTTTTTTCTATGAAACTAAGCTCCGTGCAGGGCGGCGCGGATAGGGTTGCCGGTTTTATCATTGATTTATTTATAGGTTAGGTTCGGTGTCCGATTTTAGGAAGATACTAATGTACTGAATTTTAATTAAACTAGTAAGCATGCATTTAATAGTAAAAATATTGCGATGTAATCGTATTATGTACTTTGGAATTTGATGTAAGAATTGAAGGATAAAATTCGAAATGATAGCGAATTGCCCAGCAACGAGAAAGTATTATGATTATATGAAGTATTATGATTATAACTATATTCATAAATTGTACGAAATATCCAAATATTTAATTGCATAAATTTATAGTATTTGCATATTATTAGCAGACATTATCTAAGTTGAGTATACGCTTACTTAATTATATATTGGTACGTACGCTCAAAGTCATTGGCGCGTCTTAAATTCATAATGAGTTGATAAATTATTACACCAATAATCAATTGAAGGATTTAATGAAAATGATAAAATTATGCTATAATCAGTAGAGAAAAAAAAAGCTTTAAGTTCAAATATTACCGACTTACTTTTAAAATAACCTACCAATTTCAAGAAATAAAATATAATTTGTTGTGAGTATTTTTTTTTCCTTTCCTGAATGTGATATAAATTATGACACACACAATTCAATAAATAACATCATTACGTACCTGGAATATTACCACCGGACGTGGTCGCGGACAATAGCTAGTATACGGACTGTAGAGTAGGCAACCCTACTGTTTGGATGCACACCGGGCCGGTGCGGCACCGACGTTAGTAAACAGTCGCCAGCAGTCCGTGTCGCGCGCGCGTCGCACTCGTGCGCCTCCGGAGCGCTTCGTGCCATTGTGAACACTGTGCAGTGCGCTGCTCTACTCACTGCTGGCTTTTGACCACAATGAGCAGGAACTCCGCGGTCAGCACCGGCTGAAATACCGGGCCCCATTGTGCCAGTTTCGTGGATTCATTACGTTCTTTTGTCCAAGTGTTACGTTCTATGTGAAACAGTGTGGTTTGTTCGGTGACCATTTACCTATTACTTTTGTGTTGTGTTTTGTGCGTCTAAAGTAAGTTTCTATGCGTAGTGGTCTATGTGTAAATTGAACGATATGCGCGCTGTTTAGCTGTACTTAAATTACTTGTACTGGCAACTTGATCGTGTCTGCACGTCTTGCTCTACAAGACATGTAATTGTTCTGTATAGCAACCGTACAACACTTCTATATGTAAGACTAGTGATAAATAGAATCCTTTATAATGTGATGTATGAAAACTGTATCAACAGCAAAAATTATAAAACCCACGTTGTTATTGACTTTATTAGCTAAGGCAATGAAATCCGACTTATCGTACTACTCGAAGAAAGCTTATAAACAAGTTTTAGCAACTTACGTAACTACAGATTCGAAATCTGAACTTTAAAGGCGGCGCAAACTTTCGAAACGATGCATCGTGTCGCCACTCGCCACCCGCGATTCTCTACCTGTGTAAATGGCAACTTTCATAATGTGTAAGGTCACTCGATAGCGCTGACAGTGGCCCTGTGGATCACTCTTGTGTGATAAATCAATTACTTTCTCGCTAGATTGGTTCCACTCTCCAGTAGGCTAGCTATCACACGTCGCTGGTTCATACCGTGCGTGCAGCCTAAATATAACTTTGCCCACTGCAGTACCCACGTCCATCCACCCCTTACGATATAAATTATTATATAGACGTACAACAAAACAAGTTTCTCTGCCTTTGACTGAAAATGTAGCAAATGCAGAATTAAGATCCTTCTATTTCCCAATGATTTAAGTTTACTGATGAAGGAAATGCTGTATAGGTTTTGCTAAATTGCGGCAAATAAGTCATGTTATTTATATTTTTTTCTCCCAGCCTTTACTTCTACTACAGTAAACTTTTAATCCCATAAAATAAAACTGCAGTTATTGTGACTCTAAAGAATTAGTCTCAGCAGCTAACGTGATTCCATATCGTGTTTTATTTTCAAATATTGAACAACATTCCTCGAGATAAATCTTGTGATCCAGTGGCGTGACTGAGAGGCCAACACTTCGCGGTTGGTTTGTCTTCAATGAATAAAACCTTTTGATACACCCGAATGAATTCTCTATTGAATGTGTTTTTAACAATACTGTTCGTATTCAATGCTCTGTGACTACCGATTTTAAAAAAATGGGATAAATTCTGATTTCAATACTTACCCTCGAACTTTGCAATAGTCTTAAAACAAAGTTATATGGGAATATGTCTCCCTGTGTGGTTTGGAATCATGCCCGCACGTGTTCTGCCGGCGCGGCGTCGCAACATCTTGCTGGGCTGTCGGCATGACCCGCATCGCGCTACCTGCTCCAAAGCTCTATTGTTATCTACCCTCAAACAATAACGACTACTCACCCTGATTTCTTCCACGAATAATAAGGACCAGTTGTTTTGTTTTCAAGTACGTCTCATTGCCGTGTTCGAGTGCAGCCATTTTAACTTTTTAACTTTGCCCAGCTGCTCAATACGTCCCTTAGTAATTAATATAATTACAAAAAGCGAATCAAACGCTTTATGTTGTCATGAGCTTGCAAAAAGGCTTGCAAACATCGGTTGAATATCAAATCGTTAGGCGGACACAGGTAAACGATACATAATAGGCCAATGGGCTGTACTTGTCAAGCAAACCACGTCTTTCACCCACACCATGCATCAACCGTTGAATGCGGCGAGAATTTTATTCGGGCACTACCTACATGCGTTGGAATTTTAATCGCCTATATTTAGAAAAAAGTGTTCTTTGCAAAAAGTTCACAGCTGTCGTATAAAATTCCTTACATGTTTGTAAATGTAAGATGAAAGGGGCCCGTTAAGTTGCGCTTTAAGTAAACATAGTGATGATCTATTTGAAGTAACTTTTTATGTCCTATCAACTATCCCAATTTTACAGCGTATTAAACGTCATCGTATAAATTCGGTGTGCTCGGCCGAGAGATAGGTGTGGTTATCGTCACGGAATTCCTCAAGAAGTCGATAAAGTGCCGTGAGAACACGCACCGCGTGGATAACTCTGGATATTTACGGAACATTTGGGTTCCATAAACATAAGTCAAATTGATTAGAATATTGTTTTTCGTATTTGTTGATTTTTTTTAAAGTACTCTAATAATTTTAGTCATTATTGGGTAATTTGTAGAGATTTGTGAACGCTGTTAGTTTATTAATGATTAAAACATTAATATATTAACACATTAATTGAATATTATTAAATAATTTATTGCCTAATTAATTGACGTATCAGTGCTCTTATATCCATATGGATATAAGAGCACTGACATGTATATACATGTCGTGTACTATTACGAACATTTTTCGATCTCACTACAAGTTCTACTATTCGTAGAGTTTACGATAATTCACTTAGTATTGCTTTTGTTATCTCATAATATTTTTTTAAGCTCAATTTTATTGCGCAACAGATTATAAATTTGTCCCTAAAATTCTCGTCGGCCAGATGTGGTTCACAGCTGATGTGGTGTCCCCTATTTATCGGTTTTCAGGGCATGTTGGCACATTAATTTGTGCGGCGAACTGTGTCCGTAACACGAGACTTGTTAATCATGGCCAGAGGTCTCTGTTTACTCATAAACTGTGATCGACCTCACCGTGCGCAGGACCTAAATAATCTTCACTGCGTCGAATGCGGTCATGGAATTGTTTCCTTAGAGAATATGAGCATATTCATTATTAGAGAGCATTATAGAGTATCTACTTGGGTTAGCGAATAAGGTGGAACTTTTTGGTTACAATGTTTATCAACAAGTTTCTAAAATGTCCTTATTTCAAGTGCTAGTTATGCCATTTCAACTCATTAGCATTCTTAACATAGCATCTCAATTAGCGCGTTATTCTGCCAGAGATTAAATTGTATCTTAATTTGTACTTAACAATTGAGCCTGGTTGTGAGTCAAAGATTGCCAGCCCGCACTCAGTATTAAATGCAAATGCATTTTATCTTCATAGCTGCATAATGCTTGTATATTTGCCCACGCAGGTGGACGTAGTACAGAACGGTAGTTAAGGTGACAATTTTCGCATTGCCCTGTCAATACTAATGCGCCCGCCGACAGCGACACGGCAATGAAAATCGCGGTCATTCCCCCAAAGTTCCGGTGCTTAAGTTGCCGCCCGGAAATCGATGTATGCTAGTAATTTGACAGCTGTAATCACGAGTTATAGCGGGCTTTCTACTAACAGAATTATTGTTGGATGTAATTATATCTGCGGTACATAATTTGAAATGCGTAGACACAACAAAAAATAAGGTTATGTAATGTATTTAGAGGAGTATCGAAACTGTGGTACTCTCAGCCATGGTTACGAGATACGTCTATTTTTAAATGAAATGCAGCTAAATAATAAACACCGTTCGCTCCAATACGGAACATCATTCAAATATTCTTCACAGTATCTTACCCAAGTCATTTATTTTAATTATCTCGTAACAACAGTTTAAAAGTGTTTGGAGATTGTATGCACGTTTTACAAGTATTGTACTTCCACTGTTATGTTAAACGTTACGCCATAGTGAACTTTAACCATTTCATTAAAGAATATTAATTGACAGATTTTCAAATTGAGTATTTGGTCGGTGTATGACGGTTTCCGAAGATAGTTCTTGACACAGTTGTACGAAACGAAAACGTGACGAAAGCATATCGATTGTTTTATTGATATTACCCTTAACGCAAATGTCAATTGATACTGTCTGTGCAGTGGAAAGTAGTGAGTAATTTATATTCGCTTTCGAACGGAATTCACTACTGTACCTGATTGAAATACACGGAGAAAAGTTGTCCGGATTTTAACTACGGGTTGCCGTATCAATTATATTTGAAGTGTACGAGTGACATGGCTGTGCACATAAAAGTTGTGTTTTTCAACTGTGTGTTTTTCATTTTTAATGACATACACAAAATGCGATGCAGTGTAATGTATGTGGTGAAAATAGATTTGAAGAGTTATGAACTTTATTTTGATGAAATTAATGGTGAAAACAAATTGTTGTCGAAATATCACCTAGAAATTTGGATTACAAACACTATTGAATCATAATTAGTCATCTATCAACTCAAACCTTACCTTTGAATATAAATTAGATATCTTGCACCTGCGAGCAAATTGCAAGCCGTGTTAGATTCATTCTGAAAAGGAGTCTTACCTCAGTTAGTGCAAGAAGGAAACATTGTACAAATCGTGCGAAGTCTTGTACTGATTCCGTACCGTTTAGTGATAGTCACGAATTCGATCTTGTTTAGGATTGTTCGGTTAATTTGAGCGATTAGTGTAATCACTCGTAATGGATGGGAAACTGTGCGTATTGGATGCATACCTACTACTAATATATACTACCGCTAAGCTTTCTAATACTAACGCGGCGCGGCGCTCAAACGCTGTCTTCTTTTTACCGAAAAACACTACACCGTTTTGCAAAATTGCATTATGAAATGGGTAGTTGCCGAAGGCTACAGCAGTTTTTCATTAATATAGAGTTTGGTGACAGGTTGGTGAAATCTGCGTCTTAATATATTTTCTTTGTTGACTGAATGTAATAACAAAAAAGTACATTCATAATTGTAATGCTCTTAAACGATCACTAGATAATAAGCAGCTCGCAGCAACAACCAATCATTAAAGGTGTTCTTATTGCACCTTGTTGAAGGATTAACACGCCCATAAAAGTAGATTAATTTCCGACTTACATAACTCGATGTTTACGTACATAATATACTTTCACTTTTTACCGCATGGCATTTTTAATGTTGCTATAGCGTATGCATGACCACATTACCATAGAGCAGCTATACTCTAAGTGTGTTCCGCGGAACCCTAGGGTTCCGTGATACCTCTGTCGGGGTTCCGCAAGAATTTAGAAAAAAAAAATCAAAACACCTCTCTCAATAATAATTAGTAACTGTGACATTGTACTTTTATTATGCTGATTAATAAAAAATACACTTATAAAAACAATTGTTTTATTGTAGGGTTCCATCAAGTATTTTGCTTCCCAAAAGGGTTCCGTCATTTAAAAAGTTTGAGAACCACTGCCATAGAGGTTTCATTTGCACATGTTCCAGCGTTGAAAATGCTGCGAAAATTCTTTATAATTAAATAACTTGCTTTATTGCAACACGCTTGTGCAGCTGGCAGGACAATTAGTAACTCAATTGCTTCCTTACTTTCCTAAGGCAAAGTAAGGGTTTAAAAGGGGTTGGATTTTCAAACAATGAATGAATGAAAAAACAGTTCGTGACCCAAGGACATAGATTAAAAATGCAAAACCTTGCTTTAAAAAAGCTTCAAATCGATGGTACGTAAAGATGACTTTGTAAGATGCGATAGAGCACGCAATGCAGAAAACGAATTCAATATTATATATATAATAGTATGCAATGAGAAAAATGTCGTGTTATTTAAAGAATTTAAATCACTTGTAAAGGCAGATAGTTAATTACTAGAAACAAGACTTTCACATCCTCTATAAGTTAATCAGGCCATAGCCCTACAATTCTTTTAGATCGTTAACATCCAGTTTCCTGTTCGCAGCTGCGAAGATCTTAGATACCATTTTATAGAATTGTACGATAAAATAAAATATTGTTAATGGAAATTGTTTACGTTCGTATTATCACATTTTTATAACATAATGATCTTTTTCATGTTTGTTTATTTGTAATATTATAGAGTTTATGAATGTGACGTAATTTCTTGACAGATAGCTTGTACATATATTTATTTTAAAAAAAATGATAAATTTCACAAATGAAAGTATTGAACGATATTCAACAGAAAATAAATTTATTTCTCTCCAATATTTCTTCTATAATTCCTTCATTAATTCTATAATGCACATGATTAAAAATATGTTCGTTTGTAATTGTTACTTCATAATGAAAAAAATATTGACAAAAACATCCCGGAAAGGCACATTATAATTGTAAATACCGTATTATGTTTCATCGATCCGGGACGCGGGCGGCACCCGATCGGGATACAAGCTGGCGTCCATCCAAACAACAGTTTATAGCTGACACTGTTTACCAAGCCGACGCGTCACCTAAATATGCCTCCGTACTAAACTGCAGCTTTACAAGCTTTTATCTGAACGAAAACGCCCGAAACAGTTCGCCGTTCGCGTCGTCCGCAGCGGATGCGGAAATGTTCACTGCAATTCCACATAAATGACGCATGATGAGTGCCGAATGACAATGTCGTTAATGTTTGGTTTGGAACCAATTTCATTAAGGTTGTTTTTGTGAGTTGATTGGTATTCTGACGTAATATTGTTAGTGTGAAAGTATGTTATGTTGTTTGTATGTTTGGATGTTTGTTAAAATTTAATACATGGACTGCCGATTGAATTGTGTACAGAGAAAGCCTAAATCCTAGATTTCATATATTATCTAATTTCTATTCCGCACATATTTCGATTCTATTTTTGTAAAGGAACTTTACGAGCGTAATAAAGGCAGGTGCATTTAATCCCTCGCGAGGAAGTGATTAAATTTTTTTTACACTTTGAATCGCTATTTTTAAATTAATATTACCAAGTTATTTTAGATACTAATTTGTTTTCTCGTAAATATTCCGATTTGAGTTCATAATGTGTGTCAGTGTACTTATACCTATCCGCAACAGTAAGTCGATGGAACGGTAATGCGTTGTCCGTGTGTGCTAAGCACGTTGCGTGCTTAATCTCTTTCATTGAGCATTTGTAAGGCGGCGCATTCTTCTTCACTGTACGTCGACACTCTGCTGTACAATAGTATTTAAAAATATTTCGTCTATAATTTCTATTCTCATCGTTTATGCTCATCAAAGCGTGCAGTCGTGTTTTGTTGATAACTACAGTTTTACGGTTCGGTGATTAAATGTTAGTTGCTGCGTATTCTTGACCTGTTTTGATCATAAATTGATTGTTCAGTGGCTTTGAACTTCTGTTCACGTTACGTGGTTCTTCATCATCGGTTTCACTAGCTACCGTTGTTGTAATTACTTATGCAGTTATTCGGTGCATTTCCACCGCTCATGTTGCTTCGTCCGTCTGCGCGCACGCATATCGCCTCGCATTCTATTGGCACACTTCTCTCCAACGAAAGTTCGTTACTTATTCTACTTTTTGTTCTTTCCTCGTCACTGGCGGCATCAATGAACTACTTCTATAAAACCGTTTTGTTTTGTAATTGATCGCTACCGTTTTATCGTTCGATCAGTTTTTTGGACGTGTAATCACTTTCATTAATGACAGGATAATGGAGTGCGTTTTCATCATGCCAGTACTAATGCGTTCGCGACATACATTACACCATTTTGTTGGTATGATTTAATACGTCCTAGTTAAAATTGTGTAGATAAAATTACTTTGTTAAACAAATGGTTCGTTAAAACAAAATGTGGGTGTTTAAATTTAGTGATTTTTTGTATATGAAAGGACCAGTTGTCTTCAATCATATTAATAATCTTGTTACTTGTGATTTATGTGAGACCCTGTATCACGGTTAGTGTGTTCTACGACTCGATGATCTCAATGTTAATCATCCGAACCCTGAATAGACAAAGGCGGTTGCAACCACGGGTTCTATTGTACAATGACTTCACGGCATTGTTGTTTTTGTCAAAACATTATCTTTACCTCAGTATTGTGATTTTAAGGGTTTAATGCAGGTCCGTTTGTGGCTGGTTGCACAATAGTTGCCAAGTTCAGCCGCCCACTGTCATACGCAGCACCTACGCGTCGCTGATAAGCCGGTCTTGTTACAGAATCCGTTGGCGGCTCTGATCTCACAGACTAATTGCCTACTTGATAAATTGGGTTGCATTCTGTTGTAAATGTCGCTGCACCGAGAGATTAGCGTGGGTCGATCGTGTACTTAAAAGAACCATAAAATAAGCTTAGAACGTATTCCTTTCTCTATTTTTAACGTGTGCGATAAATTCTGTCCTCGTTTATTATTTTCTCTAGAAGATATGTCAAGATTTAAATTGGAGCAAAATATTCTGGATTAACGTCGAAATATATTTGATTTTACGACTAGCTTTACCGAATAAAATAACTGGCATTTAACATGTTTAATAATAAGTTTCACAGTAGATTCACAATGTGCATTCTTGACATATTGTACACAGCGTGGTGCATTATTTTTGTATTCGCCATGTGTACTCGCATTGCGTATATCTTTGAAAATAAAGGCTCTGAGAACTAGTCCGTTGGTATAAAACAACGCAAGTGTAACATCGCTCCTCTCAAGGTCGACTTCTCTGTGAGTTACTAGCTTGCCTCCAACATTTACAGTAATCATTATACATACATATTTAAATATACTTTAAGTGATAAGCTCACTTTCCTGATAGTAGCATTTGTAACTTATATTGCTGTTTTCGTTCGTGAAAATATGTGTTCGGAAACATTGATAAATTATTTGTTTTAAATATTATTAGATCCGAGAATACCATAAGAGATTACGAGGGCCTTGTGGTAAAATTGCGTTGTTATTTCTATATAAAAGTAGGCGAAAGGTCACGCGGCCCACTTGTAAGTAGGTGTCAGCAATTATGAACCTTATAAGCGTCCGATGTCTTCTCATTATAATCAATAATTATTGTGTAATACGTTATGATCTCCAATATTTTATTTTTAATGTTTTTTTCCCTTAAAAACCTTGTAGGGTAATCATTTCTTACCTGTTTAGGTATTGCATGACCTTATCGCTGGTGGTGTGCAAGTGTTATTTATTTTCATAAATTGTATTCGATGAGTCTATAATAATACGTTATGGTCGATATTTTAGTTAAACAATATTTTCTTTTAGGTAATTCTTGTATAGAAAATAGATTAAATATTAGCCTTTATTGTTCAAGGAATTAAAGTCATGTTGACTTCCCTATATTCATTTTCATCACACAGCATTTCAAGACGCAACCAACGGAATACATTTACTGCTCGATAAATCTTCTAAACAGTTTAAATTAAGCCATGCTGTGTTCCTTACGTAATTTTAGTATTTACTTTATAGTGTGGAGATATCTTTGTACACAAGATCGACATTCCAGCTGCCTCCCTGTTTACCCGTCCTCGTCTAGCGGGCTTAAAATAATTACACAAGTGCGTGTGCACAACCTACCCTCCGGAGCTTGACGTGCTTCTACTAACTAGTATTTATTTAAAGTAAATATTTTGTAAGGATTAAACTCACCGATAGTTGCATCAATTTGAATCTTTGTTACTATGGGTATGTAGTGTCAATTTCGATTTTTCGTTTATATTATTAATATTACAATTAGTTTTGTAATACATTCTGTCTTTATTATATGGATGCAAAGAAAAACAACTTAATGCACTATTTTGTATTTAATTGAGCACGTCCGAATTGAAAAATTTGAATACTAAATAAACGGTTCGCAGTTTGCGTCGTTGTGAGCGTGTGGCTTGCGCGTACGCAGATTATGCGCGCTGGCTGCCCGGCAGTCGTCTACGCGCCTACGTTCAGTGTATTGCTATCTGTGAATGAAGATAGTCACGCGCTTGTCTGTCTTTAATTCATGTAATAGTACGAAAGTGAAGAGGTCCCGGCGGCCAGGCCAAAAGGGAATGTGTAACCGAGTGACGAATACTATCTCAGTTCGGTGGATGTTGAGTGTTGTGCCGTGCTTGCCGTTTGTGTTTTGTTTATGACGTGTATGTTTATTTTGGTGCGATTCTATTTTAGCCGCGTTGCTCTCCACGTGAATAAACAACCGTATATTTATTGCTAAACTTCAACTATTTAATTAGATTTTGAAGGAAAATAAGACGTTTTACCTCGTCTGCGGTAAACTGGAGTTAACATTGTATTGAAACGATATATTTGCTGAAATATTACGACAGGTAATGTGCGACGGTTGTTGGCAGCATGTCAATCATTTTCCATTGTATATTGTTCTAATATGACCCCAATAGACTATTTTATGTCATGATCGTCGAGTAGGCATGATGTAATTGTGTTTGCGAACAATAAATAACTATAAATAAATATTAATTAGACGTAAAAATAAAAATGAATTACATTATTATTAATTCTTGAAAATATAAAGTATATGCACGTTTTGACTGCGCATGATTTGGATGTTAGTGCGATCGTTAAGCCGCGGCCGTGCAACAACGGTGCCATTGTAGGCGGGCTCCGTAATGAGTGAGATTAATAACCGAGTTCAAGGGTTCACTCAACACTTTGCTCTACTTGTCCAAATGGCGATATCCGTCGCAAATCGTCTGTTTCCTTTGGACGTCTTCGTGTCGGCTGTCGACTACTCACTATTATGAGCATGATTTATACCTCTATAGTGTAGTGTCATTAGTTATCGAGCTGTTGTCCTCTACGGATGTGCTTTATTCGCTACAATCTTTTGAGCCTCTTCTTTTGTGCTCTATGGGTTGAAAGAACGTTAATTGTACAGTGTGATATATTACTAACATGGAATGTTTGTGACAATATAAAACGAGTGATGAAACTTAAGCAAACAAATGAGATTACGATAAAGAATGGAGATTACAAAAAGATAACAATTATGAAATTTTATGTTGACGGATTTGTGTAAAATCATCATAGTTTTAATGAGACATTTTGCTGTGAGTCTTTTGTTACAAGTATCATACAAGCCAATAAGATTCTGGCATATTCCATAATCCAAATTTAAAGATTCAGTGAGGAAATATACTCTTTTTTTTCTCATCTGCATCTTTGCTTTCCAAGGTAAAATTTCTTTACGTTCCCGGATTTTCCGAGTGCTTGCCAACTGCAAAGTCTTAAGTGACCATCTTGAGTAGCTCTCGGTGTTGCGGCACGGCGGTATTTTCTATTTTACGTGAATACATTTTCGCTACAATGTAAATTGCTAAGTGGAGGTGAAACATGGCTTTACTATATAAAACAGGGTCAATGACGAAGCCAATTATCTTTCTTTTCGCTATCAGAATTTTATTATCAAGATTCAACGATAAGTCCATTGAATCACGGCTAAACAAGTAATGTCAAGATTTGCAGTTTTTTAAACAATCTGATGATGTGTTCATTTAATCTGTGACATTTTAGGTTTCAATTGATTTTCAAGAATGGTGATTCAATGGTAAAATAATTTCGGTGAAATACAGTTTGAATAAACTTTAGTTGAGAACAAATTGCGAATTCTGAATTGATGTATTGACCAACGAACTGTCTTATTATGGTTAGCTGTTACTCATGGACCCAATAACCTTTTATAATCAATACATTTTATCTTCAGTGTTTCGAAATGTAATGTTGCGTATGCATTAATGTAAAGGAAAATAAACTTGGCGAGTCAAATTCCCGATATGCCCGGTAAATGTGTTCCAACATTTCAACATACGGGACACAAACAACAAACTATTTTTGATTGACTATATTAGTTATAAATTTTATTTTAACGAGCGTTTTGAGCCAAAACTAAACAAAAGACACACCAACACAATGTATCAGAAAGTTGTGACAGTTTATGTCTTAGATTTATAGCCCAGTGTTGTCGAAGCTGCGGTCGTTGCGTGCTAATCTTTCGAATGATTTAGATGCTAGCACGCCCGCGCCGGTCCTGCAGTGGTCGGTGGAGCGGTGGCCTGCCATAGCCCCTAGTGTTTTATATATTTAAAATCGATTGAATGATCCTTAGTGTCCGTACGTTACCTGAGTCCCTCATTAAAAATCAATACTGCAATATCAGTCAGGCTGGTACTGCAGGGGCCTTATTCTCTATCCCGCACGTTATTTTGACAGTGTGTAACTAGCACGTAACACAACGCATCATGTTTAGGACTATAGAAATTTGGCTTACAGAATACCATTCCACACACATTTCTCGAAGATAACATGACACGGCCGCGTTACGCGTTTACACTATCATACAGAATAAGGGCCCAGCAAGGAACTGAACGAGTGTTCTTATTGTTGGCATACTAGATATAATTGTTATATTTTGTTTTTCTCTCATTTTATTGTATATGTTATATTTTTATTGTGTCAATAATAAAAACTTTCTTTCCAATAGATGTGGAGAACTATATCATTAGTTTCTGAAATAAAAAAATATAAGAGAAAATCGGACATATCACGCATTATTTAGACAATTTTTCTGACGCCGCTTGTTAAAGAAGACAGATTCTGTAGCCTTCAATTGGCGTAGACTATTTTCAAGAAAATTGAACGTTCCTATTCTTTATTACGAGAAAATATCGGTCCCGTGTCTGGCATGGGGCCAGGTTCTAATCTCGTGGTGTTTCTACTACTCAGTCGAGATTAGTTGAAATAGTTTACAATTCATAAAATTTGTGAACCTAATTCTCAAATTCGTTTATAGAATCATGGCTCTTGATTAATTGTATAAACACGACTGTATTATAAAAATACATGAAAAGTTTTGTTTATTTCACAATTAAGGTCACTCCGTCAATAATGTTTAGTTTATTCCGATTCAACTATTAATATTTTAAACACGAAATAATTCTTATATTCAAATTCATACGGCGATGGAGTTTAAACAATCTTATACTTAATCACAAAGAAATGCATACAGAATATTTTGCTTCTACATAAATCTTTAAATAGTATTAAACATAACAGACATCAATAGTTGAGAGAAAAAGATAAATGTTAAGAAAAATTTGTTGAACGACCTGGAATTTAAAACAATAACATGCCGTTCTAATGTTTAGAATTGCGGAAAATCTCATGAATCATCCTGTTACGCAAACTGAAATAAAAACAACATTGATAGACGGATAGCAAAACAATAACAAGTTAGTGAAAAGCGTTAATTCTCCATGTCTTTTGCTTGATTTCTGATAAACGTGTGTTTAACCTAAATTATGTAGAGAACGTGTAAACGACATGGTTTTTGTCGATCGTCACTACCAAGAATAAGACACTATGAAACGGTTGGTTAGTACCAGTGGCACGCGTTAGTTTTTGCTATCAGCACGTGTGATCAATCAATATCAATCAGAACTGATGTCAAGCATTTCGGGCTTCAAAATCAATCGATAAAAATTAAGGAGTTCACGAATATCATGTATATTTTAAACAGAAATATTTTGAGGTGAAAAGGGCTATTGAGTACGAAAGTGACGAAAATTACACGTAAACGTTACCTTATGTCTGTAAACAGCAATAGTTACCTTTGATTCCGCAATTGTCTCTCAACTCAACACGCGTCAACATAAGTCTCCCACAGAACTTTCCACTGAGACAATAGATCGTTGAAGATTTCACTCTTTTTGTCAAGCCTTCCACTAAGTAATCCGGCGTTAATTTAATTCAAAAGCGCCGTAACGCCTTCCTGAACGCGGCTCTTTATACGCGATTCATTGAGTGTTATGTAAAAACACAACTCCCATGTTCTGTATATTTGATGTAACATGTCATTGACGGAACATTTTTCTTTTTGTTATCTCGTATCCGGATAATTATGTAAGTCAAATGACGCCCACGTAAATGAGGGATTACATATAGATAAGTTTAATGTTGGTCTATTCATACAGAAGTCATTAACGAGAGACGTGTCCGTTCTAACCATAAGACTAAGTAATTAGGGAAGACGTGAAATGCACAGATTTTAATTTCTAAGTTCTTATAACTTATTCAAATGGCGCAATAGCACAGTTTTGGAGAACTCTTTAAAATTTCGAATAAATCTGAACTGTATTTTTATCGGCTAAAGCAATAAATGAATATCCATTGTCTTTGTTAAGATTTAAAACATTGATATAGTATACTTTTAATCTGAACGTCTTGCTTTCACATAAAGACAAGTTGCAATAAATTTTGTTACTATATTGCTGTATCTATTTTATATCCGTATCCAATAACAAAAAATCATCGACTTGAACGTATTGAGTAAACGATTTACGGTTAAATTGTACGATTTGTCTCGCCATATTTAACTAATCGCGAATACTTGGGAAACTCGCCTTGGTTCGCTAATTATGGCGTAAATGGAAACATAATGCAGACATTTTACATTGTCTTCGGATAAGTGAGTTTTTGTTTGGTAAGAAGTAGATATGTTCTTTTTAATTATCAGTGTAGACGGTGGGCTAGAATGTTACAATACAAATACAAGCATACCGCACGTAGGGCTGCCATGGTGATAATTTTCTACGAGGAATTGCGTGAAATAATCTTGGTTTTTAAAAAGTAATGGCTAGTTCGTGGCTATGGATTTGGGGCCTCAATGGACATCTCCTAGAGGCCGTAGATTTATACGTTTTGTGAGGGTATCTGAAATTTCTAAAATGATATTGTTGTTTGTATATTGTAGATATTCCATATGAAATTCTTGTGTCATAAAGAATACCAGTTCGAAAACAATTATGTTTCAGATAAATCTGAAAATATTATTTAGATAGATAGTATTCGAGAAAACGGTATATTTTTTTCGTACCATCTAAACCCTAGGGCTCTTGGGGTTTATTTATACTAGGTAAATTTCGGTCCCCTCGACGTTTACTTTGAATTTCGGTGCAATACTCAAAATTCTAACCGAGTGACAACCGCGCACGCCGACACGAGAGCCGGGCCACTGCGCTCAACAAAGAAGCGCTCCTTTGTTCCTCTGCCATTCATTAACCGAATGCAGCTTTGGTAGGCCTCATTCTTCTGGAGTGCAATGAACCGATTGTCATGTTCCCTGGTGTCTCCGCGTGTAACGTGTTTTACGGGTTGTCGACGCGTTTTTGGTACTCCAAGTGGAATGTTGCAATCGCTCACAGAGCAGACTCGTCATACGCGTTTCGTTCCTCTTACTTGACATATATGGCTCGTTTGATTTGTTTTACAGTACTTTAGTTTTGCTTATACTAAATCACAAGACCTGAGGGTAGTTATCTATCACATCATCTTACAATAATATTTTAATAATTTACGCCTAAAACTGTTCCATGATAATTGTCCTAGTCGTTCATTTTTAAAGAAACGAACGGAGAAAATCTAAGCAATTCACCACCCTGATAATTGAATTCGATACTTGGACCGATCCTTTTAGTAAAGTAAATATACCGTGTAATGAATATTGAAGCTAAAATAATGAAGATGGTTATCGCCGCGTGTAGACAGCCGTTGCTATTTATTTCATTTTTTAGAAGACTGTAATAACGCTTTTGTTTCATATACATTCTTAAAAAGTGTGATATCAAACATTTCTGGACTCGAATGATCTTGAAAGTCATAACTTTCAAGGATAGGAAAAGTCATGACATTTCCTGTTATATAGTCAGTTTAGGCATATTTACGCGTAGACCACTAGCGCATTAAACAACTCAATCTTAACAACAGAGTCCTTCGCGATAAGAACAAGATAAAGAATTGACAATGTGAAACCATACTGCAATCTGTGAAGGTGTGTGCACGACACGAAGTTATAATGAATAAATAATAAGTGTATAGAAGTGTAAATATAAGAAGTTTCGCGCTAAAAAGTGACGTCGATAAAATATAAATAGTCGATGATTCAATCATTCAATCTTTGATCTCAAACAATGATACACGTAGTGAAAGTACAACAGTGATATTGTTATAGTGCAACGTATTTCTGAAGTGATAAAGTTCGATTTCACATGGTGTGCATGGACATGAGTGAGGATGAGTACAGAGCGCCGTCTTTCTCGGAGTTTTCACTCGTGCCTAAAAGGATCTTCGACGGAGGAAGCTGCTGATGATGAGGACAGTTGCTACCACTCCCTCGGAGGGAGACATTCGCTGAACAGACAACCGCAGGTCTACATCGAGGACTTGTCTAATGTTTCTCTTGCTGATTTCGAATCGACGCAGGATGAAGTTAATGGTTCGTATTTATTTATTTTCTTTGATAATGTAAAATGCTTAAATTTTAACATAAAATGCGCTCCACAGTCCACGTGTAGAGTGTCAGAGTTATTGGGTCGTCGTATCGCTTTAGGATGTTTACATAGTACTATTGCATCAGTCATATAAGTCTGCTAAATTACTTTCATTGTGTACTTACTGATTATGTAAAATGTTTCTTTTCATTATTCGAAACGTATTATTATCAGAATTATTGAGGGCAACTGATACGTGATTATATTTAATTAAAAACGCGTGTTCGTACCAATATTATTGTTTATATATTCAGTTATCTATTTGATTATGAGCCGAGTTCTCATGTCTAAGTGTAATACGTTGATAAAAATTCTATGTATTATTCTTTCATTGTACTTCTCGATTGTTGCAATATATTTGTTGATTCGATGTGGAAGTTGACATTTTATTAATGTGAAAGTTTATTATTAAAAAAAATACGAAGTATAAATTAATGAACTAAGTGAAAAAGCCAAACTAATATAACACATAACAGACCTCGATAGATACACAGATTCGCAATGGCACCACTCATACGGTTTTCAGATTAATTTAGTAACCGATGCTTCGTGGTATCAGATGTCGGGTATAAACAGTTTTGACTGCACACTTAGATGTGTTTATAACGTACAAGGAAGGTATTATGATGGCTGATTACGTACCATTTGTGAGTGATCTAGCATGATCTAACTGTTAGCGGTCTGACCACGAACCACATCGTATGAATTGTCATACCTGTATGTTCTTATATTCAGGTACTTACATAATGATATTATTATAAGTAACTGGATCAATTTCAAACCTAACCCAACACTTTGTTTATTAAAGTTATATTTGAAAGTGTGGAGGACGTTCTATATACAACTGTCTTCTAAGTATCTACATCTTATAAGAAAGGATATATGAATAAACTCGGAATTGAATAGTGATTAGGTAAAGACTATATATAGACTATAGGTAGCAGCTTATAGGAATCGTAGTTTTGAAGATTTTGTCGATTTTTCCATGGATAAGGGTCACCTAATTTTCGATAAGTAATCACTGTTAACCATAAATATTCCTAACCCTAGAGGAATTATTAATTCATTGCCTCTTTTTGTTACTGCACGATGAGACTATTTTGGATATGTTGAATCATTTAGCTCATTGATTTAGTTTTGAACATTAACGTATAAGAAGTTAACTCTCATGTTACCTTCATCATAGCAGTTAGCCAGAGCTCAGAGTCACTGTACAGCCTGCCCTTCTCAAGGCCGTGCCAGTGTCCAAGGCCGAGGCGATTGTTTTCAATATATCAGCTTACCAAAGAGCGTACTATTTTTTACACAACCGGTTTATCCTCTTTTCAAGTGTCATTGATATCATAGGTACAAAGCGCCCTAGGGTACTAAGTGACGGCAGTAATTGTATTTAGCGATGAATCATGATGTGAATTGAACATTTTATGTTGCGAGGTTGTTGTATTAATTTTATTGGATTTGATCGATCCTCAACTTTTATTATATTTCTGCAGTTTTCGAATTGTTGGTTATTCATGTTCGACCAAGGACGGCTGTCATCAGACCGTGACGATCCATTACGAGGGGGAAGGGTCAATTGTTAAATTCCACTGGTAGCTATAATTTTACTGATTTCGATGCATGTGAAAAGCTAATGAAATTATGTACCCAGTGTGAATGCTATTAAAAATCATTTTTAAACAAACAACCTTAATGTTTGAAACAACGACAATACAGCGATTTGAAATAGTTAACTGAAGTACTTTATTCTAGCACCCAGAATCCTTGGTAGCCGATCTTGACATTCAATAGTTAAGATATTCGCTTATGCTTGCAAAGCGTGACTCACATGTACCGGAACACGTACATTATCTACCTCCGTTTCTCGCCTTGTTGGTTTTTACTTGTATTTAATTTGTGTGAGTGTATTTGTGTGCATGTGTGCGTAGCGTGACGTGCGCGTCTACTGACTACCACACGTAGGTATTATGAATTTATTCTCAACACGATTGTTCAAAACATAAATCGGTCAAGGTGCGAACGTACACTTGTGGGATTTCTGTTCTGTACTGGTACACATGTTTTATAAAATTGTTCGTTTTAACAAAACAAACATTTATATAAGAATCTGGTTAGACCAGAATAACAACGGCACGTAGTTTTCATGGGTGTTATATTTATGTTATGGCTGTCCAGAAATAACGTTCAGATTTTTTTTACGTTTATAAATATGGTCAGTCCGCATTTTAGTTTCATTATTTTTATTTTATTTATTTATTTTATTTCGAAACACCATTAGATAATACAATATATTTAATGAAGTATTAGGGTAAAGATGACAGTGTGTTTACCTCTTGAAGTTATTAACAGCTTACTCCAAGAAAATAATTCGGTACTTAATTGGATATGTAGTAATAACTTATTACTATTTTTTCTGTTGTTTTTTTTTTTACTATATGAATTGAATTGATTGAATGAATGAATATTTGAAGGAATTATACGTCCATATATATAATTATGTTGAAATATCCGGATAGACTTAGGTATGTTCAATGAAATATTATTCTAAATTGTGTGTAAATTTATTTGTATTAAATCTGTTTTTGGCATAATGTGGTAAAGTATTTATATCCCTCCTTGTACCCTCCCACTAGCGTTGGCGGCACGCATTTAATGCGTTGTTAAACCCACTCAAGTATCATGTGGGATTCAAGCTCAACGGTGAGAAATATGTACTTATGTGGATTTAATTATTGTGAAGTAAATTTCAAAACTTGTGTGGTCTGTTGAGGATAATATTACGAGATTGTTTTAAAATAGAAATGCCGTAGAAACATTGAAATGCGATCGTAACTTATTAACTTGCAAAGCCGTTATATATAATCAAAAGCCGGCTGTCATGCATCTTACCTATATGACCTAAGAACATACCAGAGTTTTGAAATGACGAATGCTATTCAATCTCAATTTCCTAATTAATGTTTACTATTGTGTTACTGTTGTTTATTCGTGCTTATCTTTTAAAAGTATAAGGTACATCAAAATCGCCATATGCCTTAAACCTTTTTGGCTAGATTCCGGGCTACCTGACTCACAAGGTTAATGAATTGTCAGTTTTATTGCGCACCTGTTGTGATCTCGGCCGTGGTCGTTGGCATCCGCTTCCTGTGTCCCCCTCCCGCTCGGATAACCCCTTACGTTTCCAGGTACCGCTTCCGTTCTTTTAAACCAAAGCCAAACAGGATTTCGTGGAATTCTATCTCGTCTGTATGTAAGCTTGACTAGTGTTTCTATGGACATATGATTAGTGTTTATACATATAGCTTATGTGTTTATTAAAACTGTGTCAATACAGAGACGAGAAATCGAATAGAAGAGTCTATAATCGCTCTTTAATAACCCAAAATGGACCGACAGTGATAATTATCTAAAGTAAGTAAGTTCAGATGATATGAAATACCTCTAAAGATTGAGTTGTATGATATCGGGAAATCTAATATATCTAATAGCTGTCACATGTGTCCAATTACAAGATATTAAAAAAATGTGTCGAACAGTTCAAGGACGAGTTGACACAAAGCGGCGACTTACACGTTTTTAGAATGTGAATACATTTAGGGATGTTTGATCAAGAAGTTTTCTTGAAGGTCACACGGTAAACCAGCAGTACTACTTTATTAGCCCTCGTCGGTTCGACCTTCGGCTTAAACTCGTTCGTGTTACGTGTGGTCTATTGTTTACATTAAACGTCCTAACTAGTTAAGTTGCCTTTTATGATTTCTATATTTAAGGCCTTAATGTAGTTTTAAGGAAGGCCCACATTAAAACTTATGATGTTAATGTCCTAATGTGATAATGTGTGTGAGAGACTAATTGCTTGTTGTCAGCGAGGTCACGTCGTAAAAGGATGTTTCTTGTCATTTATGGAGCCGAATGATGTGGACAGTTTGATATAATTATCCATTTGTTCTTATCTTTAATTGATTTCTTTTTATTCTAGTTAATGTAGTGAAATCGACGCCTTGTTGATATTATGTGCGAGAATGCATTTCACTGTTATTCTAGAAATTAGAGAGTGTAATTATGACTTATTTCACTTTCAAAAATTAACACGTTCCTCATAAATTATATTTTTGTCTTTCACGACACATATCGATCGTGTACGTAAGTGCGCTATTCGTGTGCTAAGCGCATGAAAACACAATTTATCTATTAATGTGCTAACTCTATCGAGACACCGGCGCGGCGTGCGGAGTATTTTTTTTCTGTTTATTATCATCCGTTCATTGTATCTGTCAACGTCGATAATCTAGTACATCGTCATTATCGTCGGCACGGTATCTCGTTTGTCGCGGGGGCTGGTTTTTGTGTGCACCATCCATTACGGACGGAAACCGAGTGGGCTGCGTGTGTGCCGCATACAGCGTGTTCTTTGTCATTTTGTACGCGACTCGAATAAAACCCTATGCCTCCAGGAAACAGGTACACGTGCTAATTGCACCCGCAAACGGGCTTAGCGCTCCACGATTGCAGTTCAGTGTCTCACAGGTATTTATAGGGCTTCTTATCACGTATCAATGCGTCGTGATAAAGTTATAATATCGACACGTCATGCGGCGCGGCTCGCGCTCGTCAGACGTGAGTTAGCGCCACTATCCCTCGTTATTTTCATGTGTTTTATTGAGTGTACGTGTCAGAAAATTTAAGTAGCCCAATGCGGCACATTCGGCTAGTACACACATAACACTTATTTCAAAGCGGCTTTATAACATTTTCGTCAGCGTAAAGTGTGTTTTATGCGTCCTGTCCAAGGATGTTGACATATAAACACACCAAACTTGTATATTTTATGTCTTCAACAATTACCACGGCTTGTCTTTGTAGGTAGTTTGTAAGGTCATTTCTAAACTCTTACCGGTGCAATAATACAGTAAACGAGGATGTTTGTTGAGGCCACACGGACATTTTGTCGTTTTTCTCCTCGTCTTACAGTTATTTTTGTGCGGCACGCTGTGTTCAATTACAAAGCAAATTGTGACAATTAAAACGTTCGTTTCACTCGAATGGTACACGCTCGGTGCTGCATGAGATCACTCATGAGCTCATCAGAGTCTAACAATCAACATAGTATTTATCTGATTAGCATCTCATTTATTTACTTCTTCATACAGAGTGCCGCTTGGTGAATATTCATTTAATCTTTGAGAGTGAAACGATGTGGAGTGATTAAGGTCGCGCCACACGCTCGGGAAGCTGCCTCTTTGATAACGTTGCGTCGTGTACGATTACTGCGGTTGAGCAGCGTTTGTGTGGTCGAGCCCCGGATGAGGGATAGAGTTCAGTAGCAAAAATGTCACGACAACCCGTACATCGAAAAACATGTTAAATCCCACGGCTCGTTTATTATTTCTTTAGTTTTTATTTGTGACTTCATTCAAGAAGGAAAATGTGTTATTTTATGTTTCATAATTGCTTTTCACATCTACTTGTTCCAGTAAAAATAAAAACCAAAAGAAAACAAATCCAATTAAATCATCTCTATAGTTATTGATAGCGAAGCGCAGATGCGATATGTGGCTCAAATCCACTTCTCTTTTACATTTTGTTTTTTCTGTGCCTAAATATAATGGAAGATGAATCCATTAATAAGGATTCGTGTAGATAACGTCTTGTAGTTCCTCAAAAATATAACTACGCTGGAAAGTAAGATAACTACAAAATAAACATGATGTAGCTATGAAGTTTTATTAATCCAAATATTTGCAATATCTGACTATGGAACAAATTTCCGCGTACTATCCGCATGATGGCAGATGTCATTAAGGCGTATCAAAAAACCAGGCGTGTCACAGAAAGCTGGACATTAGATACACCACCAGACTAAATCTATCCTGCCATTAACCCTTATTTGCATGGCGTATATCTGTCGTAAAATAATCTTATACTTTAGATTATACAATAGCATCGATGCATCGTAAAAATGAATATTTATCGTGCAACGTTCCACTATTGATAGTGTAGCCACGTTTTTTCCTGATCCGTAGAGTATCTGATTTTATCTTGATTGTCAACACACCCGGCGAATTGTCCCGGACATTGCACTCTGTCGTTCTATTTATATCGCGTTCTTGGCAACATTTAAGCTTTTCATAATAATTGTCATATCTTTGCACTCGTTTGTGTTCAGCCATGTGACTGAAGTCTTTATGGCTTCTATGTACTATATGGATGATATAAAAATTAGGTTAATAACATTGGCTAGATTTTATAAATTTAATATTTGTTTAACTAATGCCTATATGTATAATATAAGTATATTTTTATACGGTGTAGTGCCACTTGATTGGAAGTGAGGTGAGGTCTAGTAGAATGTCGACTGACGAGAGGTGATTACTCTTTGATAATCGACACAATTATGCCGGCCTGTTGGAATCGGATGTACACAGGCTGATTCCGGAACGCAACACACTTACGTGGGCTACTGTGGCGGGTTTTACCACCTTGTGTACGGTGGTCGCTATCCGGGCGGATATAAAATATATCCTGCCACCAGCAATGCGTCCAATGGCGTATCTGTTCTTTTCTCTTGCTCACCGATGCTGTGCAATTAGTTTTTGCAATTTTTCGCACACAAACCGAATGTTTAGGCTGAGCGTTAACGTGGAATTAACTACAACTGTACTAGGGACGTGTCTCATAATATCAAGTAAACGTTTTCCATCAGTAACATATAAAAAGTTAATTTATGTAGGTACTCTTTTGTTTAAAATTTATTTGAAAGCTTGACTTTTGTATTTCTTGCCTTGATTTACATTCTTCGATTAATGTTTACTCAACATGAAATTGTGTCTACTGATAACACATTCCTTAGAAATTTTAAGGAATTATACATATATTTAAATAAAACATTGTTTGTTTATATTTGAAATATTGATTCATACTACAGCTCAGGATGAAATATACTATCGCGAGTACCTAAGATGCGCGCCGTGGGAGAGGTCGGTGCTCCCCGCTGACAAATTGCACGACTTATATAAGATCCATTTGTTTTTACTAAAACCACGCCGGGTTTCGCATATTGTCCGTGGCAGTTACAAAGTTGACTTAGGAACCTTGTGGAAGATTTGTCATAATAAACCCATTATCTAACGAATAAATTATATAACCAAAGTTATGATTCTCATGTTTAAGATTATCCATAAAAATAATAGTTGCTTTATCAGTTTAGGAGTGCTTTTACTTTAAGCAGAGTTTAAGCCCATAGATTTAATAGCATACCGTAGTCTTTGTCTACGTTACAGAATATAGATTTAACACAACAACATAAACCAAATTATATAAAATGTTCACACTCTTCGACGATAGGGCCGCCTACGAGATAGTCATCATAATTTAAGTCGTATTAATAATAGTCAGTACGACTGCAGGGCTGATATTTCAGGTTCGATTCCCGGGCTAGGCAAGGTAGTATTGGGTTTTTCTACTCAGTATCAGTCCGAAATCTGGAATTTGTGCCTGACATGGCGATAGGCTCGCCTCCTATCACACCAGTCGCGGCTCTGCTTAACCTTTCGGGGATAAAAGGTGTGAGTGTAGTGTGTGTAATAAATATCATATAGCCAAACATTGAATGAATGAACAGCACTGTATAACACGCAAGTACGTTGTAAAAACTATGAACAAACAGTAAACTATGGTGTTTGTACTGTGTTATCGCGTGTAAAAGTATGCCGTACGCAGGAAGTGATAGTTTGCATGCAAATTGCCACACACGTACTAGTTGATACGCTCGTAATCTACATAATATTTCACTAATTTGTGTACATTAGCCTTTTCTATAAACTTTTAACGGCCCGCCCTAAAGGCGGAATTGACCCAGAAATTAAAATCGGGATCGTGCCACTGCGCCCGCTTTGCGATATGATGAATATTGTACTAACGTATAAAATAACAAAATTGTATTTATAAAGTACTTGATAAATAAGTGTAACACTCAAACATTTATTTAGATTAATTTAATTGTTAAATGACGTCATATTTTATTTTATAGTAATTTTTTTTGTTGAGTTATTTGGTTCACTTCAAACAAATGTTAAAATTTAACCTTTAATACACCTTGTATTTTATTTACCGCGGTCCACTACTGCCATCTGTTATTTGTTAGTAATAAATGATTTCTAAATTGTAATATTTTTCACTTTCGAAATGTTATATTTAACATATTATTAATATGATTATATGATTGAAAATAATTATTGTTTAATATATATATATTTTTTCATTTTGTTGCAGGTAAGTTCACTAAAAATCAACGTAACCAAGCATTGTAGACAGAGGGCACCACTTCTGTGACGCACAGCAATTTTAGCTACTTGCCACTAGATGGCGTAAAGTGTAAGTTTTGTAGAGTTCTAATAATAATCGCAGGGTCAGTATAGTGTGCGGTTTTTGAAGATGAATTAATTGTTATAATTTAATTTAATCGGTATTCAATAATTTAACATCAATTTTATTTATCACGTATGACCAAGCCGTTTCATAATGAATGTACTTCTCGCAACAATAATATTGACATTTGCGCTATCGACGTAACCTCATTAATAACGTTAGAAGCGTTATAGCATGAAGCCATAGCCTTGATATGAACTCAGAACAATACCACCAAGAACCAGTTTAGTAGGTTCATGACCGAAGCGATCGCCTCCCGCATAATGCGGTGCCTTCGTAACTTGATTTATTCAAGTACTCATGTCTTGGGCAGAGCAAAAACAGGCCGAGTAGGAATGAATTACAACCGCTCCATTAAACTTAGTGTTTGTAAAAGACCAAGTAACATAAAGGATGCAAAAAAACAGTCCATTGTGAGAACTAGATATTTGCTGGTATGCCGGCATGTTTCGCTCTAATTACTGGCATTACATACACTGACGCCTTTATATCCAAAGAGTTAGTAGAAGCGTCACTAGTACACTTTGCCGAGCTTATATCCGTATCCGCCAAGCTTGTACGTGATAGGTGGCGACTTTATACTTTTATCGTGCTGGGAATCGAACCCAGAATAACGGTTCCCATCCCAAAATACGCGCTCACTAGTGTAATGAGATATTGGAATTCTACTATATTAATTATATAGGTAAATAATAATACTAATAGTCCTCCTTAATTTGCTATTATTAATGACTGTTAAATTCCACAATTTTTGTGAACTACTGTTATTAGAGAGCATGTGTGTCATGCGAGGTTTTTTATCATGGACCTATCCTATAATATTTGTAACCGATGTTTAATATAGCGTGTTGTTAATTTAACGCTCAGACGAATATGATATCAACTACGCATAGCTTAAAAGCTCAATAAAAGAATTAGACATTTTAGTCTGCCCTATAATATTTCGCCTTATTATGGATTAATGTTATTGTCGTTCGTCGCATATTATTTCTGTCTTTTGATGCGCGAAATTCAATGAATTAAGGCATACCTCTGTTTTGGTATTGTTATTACTCTACATTATAGTTATCGGTAGTATTCGTGTAGTATGCTCAATATAATTTTAACTTTTTTTCTTGTTTATTTATAAAGCGTTCAAAATTTAAAATATCATTTTTTGTTTTTTTAAATATACGACATTTAAGATTATCTAATATTTATACATGGACTGCATGCATATACAGATCAGTTTACATAGATCTCGCAAAAAAATCTGAAATGTAACACGACCAACAACACACAAGAATATAAAGCCAACAAATTGTTTCCAGTAATAAGCAATTAATACGCTAACATGCAGTTTGTAGTGAACGCACGACAAAGTTGTCTCTCGCTCGCATCAACTTACCGCGCACTTTCATAAATACGGGTATAATACGCGATGCACTTGTGATTGTCTAGCCCTGAACTCGTCACGTTTGCTTCGATCAGGGCCGGAGTGCTGGGTTTAGACAAAGAGGGCCAGGCGGTGCGGGTCAATAAAGACAGACGCTCTTATAAATATGTATAGGATATGTTTATTGCCTTCTTAGTACCTCATGGAATACGCTCCCATTAGACCTATTATATGAATATGAAAATAATAATCTAATTAATATACACACTCCTATATAGCACGTACGTCACCTCTTCGGGATTTAAATGAATACCTTACAAATATATATTATGTATTTGACAAATTTTATATTGGTAGCAAAGTTCTATAACTAACTATATTATTGTTTAATGACTTTGATAGGCAGTGAACGAAATTAAAAGAAGCGTTATTTTATAAAAAAATAAATATAGTTTTATTACTTTTTTAAAAATGATTATTTAGTTCTTTTTCCTTTACAAATCGGCCCTAACTCCTCCCCTGGCTTTGGGAACGGCGTAGATTTTGATATCCTTCCAAGCATTATTATTTCCATAGGTCATACCTTTTGTGCGTCTTGTGGTAATGTTGTATCTTCATATCGGCGTAATAAAATGTCTGAACTTTTCCGAGGGGAGCTTTTAACATTTACTGGATGAGCTTTCGCGTTCATAACGTTCAATTGTGTTGCACGGTTATTCTTAGGAGCTTATTTGTTAAGATATTTTACTTCCCTTTCAGTTCAGATGTATCAGTAAAGCCTGTGGAACTAATTTGATTGATTCGTAATTAATTTATGAATAACATCCTGATTAATTTGAAATTTCTTGTATTTGTATCGTTTTGTTACATTTTGCAACTATTGTAACATCATATTAGCCCACAGTAAGTTCTCGGAATACTCAATGCGATGTGCATTGCGTGTGCTGCGTAGAGAACTAAAACAATTGGTTTTGCGGTTATTTGTGCAAGAGCCGCTGTACGTGATTGTCATTTGTCAACATTAGTTAGTTTTGTTGGTTTAACTACCTTTGTTTACACAATACTTGATAGTTAAGCATGAAGTTGCAAAAGACTGATTAAGTCAATCAGTTAATTTCAAATTAAGTATTTATTTCGTTATTTATTTGGGGTATGAATTTGGTAATCGGCTGTGAGGCTGGGATTAAAATGAAACCCAAAAAAAGTATTAATATGTAATCATTGCGGCGGCGATAGCCTATTTGGGTGTGGAACGGACTGCCGAGACGAATGTCCGCAGGTTCAAATCCCAAGGGCACACACCTCTGACTTTTCTAAAAAATTATGTGTGTATTCTTTGTGAATTTATCGTTCGCTTTAACGGTGAAGGAAAACGTCGTGAGGAAACCTGCACATCTGAGAAGTTCTCTATAGGAATATCGAAGGTGTGTGAAGTCTACCAATCCGCACTAGGCCAGCGTGGTGGACTAAGGCCTAATCCCTCTCAGTAGTAGAGGAGGCCCCAGCTCAGCAGTGGGCAAGTATATAGTATAGGGCTGATATTATTATTATTAGTATGTAATAAATATAATTAGAGGTGAGGCGCGGGGGTGGATTTGACATAATGAAATTATCCACAAAGTAAAAAGTTAAAAGCAATAAATTTTATAAAACGTATAAACATGAGTAATAATAGTTACATGACATGAGCATATTACAGGCGAGTGGCGACCAAACTGTTGCCACTCAGTAGACCGGCCTGTGTACCCCTGTTGAAGTGATCATGTTGAGAGAAAGACCTTCATATCATGCAGATAACTACCGAGTAATACTATAAGATAGAAAGCATTCTCCCGGTTGCGTACGCCAAGATTCACTGAATTATGTATCGCCAAACCATTTTCTTTTAAAAATAAATAACAATTTCCGAGAGTACGTTGGCACCAAGTGGGTACCAGTTATAATTTATTTTCGTGATAAAAAATATTTTTTTGCTTACATACGAGACCAAAGGCTTTGTCCATAATATTATCATATTTTTGGGAGTCGGCCCCATTTTTATCGCTTGGAATATTCAAACAAAGGCATTTTAAATAGGAGGAGGGCTGGCTCACTTAACCAGACCAGTAAGTAACGTTAGTAATCCTCCGCCGAAGACTGCCGAACGTGAACGAACGTAGCCGAAGGTTTCAAACATGGCGGCGGGAGTGCGCTTGACGCTTGTCAACAAAGTTACTCGACTCCGAGTGCGCGACCGGTCGCGATCGCGCGCTTTGCGTTCTTCCGATAGTAACCGTTCGTTGATACCAAATCGTCGGATACCAAAAGTTCATATTTCGGTGCAGTGTGTGTATTGGTTTAATAAAATTAGAGTGCATTGGTGGAGATTGTTTTTTATCGTTCATTGTTTATGGTATGTTAACGGTGTTTAAAAATATTTGGAGTATTGGAAGATAAAGTTTTCTCTACTTGTTTTATAATTTCACATGTCGCACATGTCATAAGTATTGTATATTTATATTGATTAGATTTATGACAACAACTAATTAAGTGAGAAGAGTAAAAATAACTCTCCATAAATGTGAACGCAAAAGCTCATTAAGATTCGCTCATTAATTTCTCTTACACAACTGACGTGTTTTATATTGAGTTGCATCGATGCTGCGGTAACTTTCACCGAAACATCCGACTGCATCGGTCGTAGGTGGAAACTGATTATCATACTTGTCCTTACGTTTATGCTTCCCCTTTCCCTGGGACCCTTTGTGGCGCGAGAGGCGAGCGGACGGGGACCCTAATGTTATTATTTCACCACTGGCCGGAACATTTCGCACGTGCTCGCCTTTCAACTTGTTGCACAAAAACGCACATACCGAATGGTCACGTATTGTCACGGAAACACAATGGCTCATATTTCTTTTAAATGTTTGCTAAACGTCTTTATATGTCCTGGAAAATAATTATTTATGAATAAAAGTTGTGTGTTTACGATTCTGAGTAATCGTTATGGAAAATAATTATGTTAGAATAAATGTGTTTAGTAGGAATTTTGAATAGTTTATTAGTAATTTACTATCACCTTTTATATATTATGACACTAGCGTCTGGGATCCTACGACTGTCTTAAGATTAAGTCGCCGTGACGTATAATTTTCACCTTTGGCGATATTAGGAGTGTGTGTCTCCATTCAAATGCACGTGAAATACTCCCTAAAGACTTCAACCTCTAGATTCACCGAATAAATAATATCCCTTGAGCATCGTAATATAAAAAGAGCCTAAGCATCAAAATTGCAAGATATATTTTCAAATAACACAAACAATTTTTCAATGTTATATAACAGAAAAGTTATTGCCGAGACAGGAGCCTTGGACGCAAGTTAGATAAAGCTTAGCCAAACATTTATTTCTTAGATGTCCGGACTACTAGAATAATGGTGTCGTTTGTTTTATATGAGATCGTTATAAGTCTGGCTAGATATTCGCGTTTGCGTCTAGACGCGGCCGGCGGGATGCCGCGGGAATTCTCAACTCCTCCCTCAGAAGAGAGCCTTTGTTTGGACTGACAACTCCTTGAGGAATGCGTGAGACGTCTTGCGTCACACCCAAGGGCATACGAATGCCTTTGTTTAGAAAGTTGTTGAAAGGCGGAGGTTTTTGCAAACGTATAAAGCAGATATGGAATTTGTCTTAAAGTATTCATACAACAACCACCTAAACCTTTTTGTAATTCGTCAATTATACTGTTTGTGGGTTGCATGAATAAAACATGCAGATAGCCAGGACATGAAAGATCTAGAGTTCCGTATCAAGAGTGCATATCTTTTGTATGTGTATTATTAAGACCGTTCTCAGTGAGTTTAAAGCTCGGCTTTCAAACAAGGTTTTCGAGTTTTTAATGGTAGTGTTTTGTTTTAGTGATACCGTTGTTATTAAAATGTATATAATAATTTTTTATGACTGTTTTTTACATACATTTTTCTAATGAATCTACTTCGTTTATGCGTGATATGTAATTATACGTGATCTCTAACATTGATGTATAATTAACTCAAGTTCTTATGTTGATTAATCCAAAATAACATAACATTTTGAAGATTTAATATAATGTAGGTATTAAAATCTATTTGAAAACGTGAAATGCGTAGGGAACGCTTAAATTTATCATTGGGCTAATAAATCCAAATCTTTGCTATCGGATCGTCTTCTTTGTGAAGTAATCCGCTTAGCGAGTTCGCAGTTTCCCGTTTTAAAAGATCTCTTAATGCCTCCCGAGATAACAAAGATTTCAATAGAAATGCGAAAACAAAGTTTTGTCGGCAGCGCTTCTGTAACGTCGAAAGTAGTTTGCGATGTTTCAACAAGTTTATAAGTCTTGAGCGTTTATCGTATTTTTATTCATCGCGGGTATAAAATTATTTTATCTTGAAACTTGAAAATAGTTTTGCTGAATAATATAATTTCAACGTAGGATGTCTGACTGAAACGTAAAAAAAGCGCGTAGGCGCCGTGTAATCCCGTTTGCCTATGCACCCACGCTGTGTGTAGACTTTCTAAAAGCCAGGGCCGTTGTCGGCGAACTGTTGTTGAAAAAAAGTGCGCTCGTATGAGTCACCGGTTCGGTTCCATCGGGGTCTGGGTCACATTCCAGGCTGGTGCCGCCGGCGTATCGTAACCGGACCACGTTCGATTCATGCGCGTCTCGCTTCGTCTCGACTCTTTCTCGTTTACGTAACACATTCGAAAACCCTTTGCGGGGTAACGAACTTTCAGCGTCATTAAAATTTGCGAGCGAAGGAAACTCGCGGAAGACGCACGGTGTTCGCGTTCAAATTTATTACTCAGCTTTAAGTCAAATTGGGCTCGTTACAAGAGTTGGATGTGTTAAGGCTCTTTGGAAATTTGCTGTGCCACTGATTAATGATTGAATTGATGATCACTGATCATCTATTAAAGCAAACATGGATGATGCATGGATTAAAGTACAAAATATAAAATACGCCTAATTGGACGTCTGAATTCGAAAGCCGTTCTAAACTTTTACGCATGCGGGTGAGTGCGATTCGTGGTAGGCTTCGATTCCCGCCCGGACAAGGGGACGGTTGTCTTTTTTTGTTCGTTCGCCATCTGCCGTCGTGCAGGTGTCGTTTTACATACTAAGCAGGTGATTTGAATTCGCTTTTCTTTAGTTTTTTTTACTATTAAACTGAGCTATGATTGTCTATCTGGTTGAATTGCTCTTACTTCCGTTCGAATCTGTGATTTGATTGGAATTTCTCATTATTTATTCGTATTGGTATGTAAAGTATTGGATTCATATACTAACACAAAAATATAAAAAATGTAGAGTCATTGGTTTTGCGAATTGGTTAGTAAAATATTTACTAACAATATTTTATTATTAAATTTTTCTTTGTATTTGGACAAATTACGTAATATAATATTTGTGCAGTTGTTCCTTTTATTCAATAATCAAAAATAGTCAACAAAGATAACCATTAAAGAACTTTAAACAACTAAATAGCTACAAACAAGGATGTTATTATAAAATTGTTAGCACAAGATATTGGAATAAACAATCAAACAAACAAGCATCACCTTATTTGTTCAAGAAATTGGTCATTATGCCTGTTTTACGCTCGATTAAACTGTGAAACGTAGTAATCGTTAGATTGTTAGAAAGACGTGTGCAGCGACACGAATCGAAATCCACTCATTAGACAACGCGTGATACAACAATACCGACGAAAAGTCTCAGCTGTGGGTAATTCTGGTAATACTTTAATCACTTTGTTCTGTACAATCCAAATGCTTTCAAGTAAAATGACAACTTTCACCGTTTATAATCTTTATTATGAGATTGTGTAAAGTTTAGAATTCGCCTTTAAGATTACACGAACTTACTTTTTCAAACAGCACCTGTTCTACACCATTTGCACCATTCACTACAGATTTTTTTCTAAATGTCTTGTGCCGGCAGGTGGCACGTGGGCCCGAATTTAATGCATTGTAAAGATTTTTTTTAAGTTTCATCTCAAACATCTGACCGTAGATGATGTTCTACAGGAGGTAAAAATTTTTTAATAACAAGATTGCCTTTTGCATCCTTCCAATTCACAATTTAATTAAATTTAATTGTAGGGGATTATGTACTGAGCACGGACCATAGTAATCCACAATTCATCATCGTTTGTATATCATTAGCCTTTTTTATTCCTGCATCGATGGTGTGTGAATCATGCGCATCGTCGTCGTGTTCGTAATTTTAAAAATTAAGTTGATTCATTTTGAACTCTGCTGCAAACATGCGTTATTACACTCAGCCGGAACTGTGTTTCGACCATTTGGTTTTTTTTTGCGGACCGCACCGAGTGGATTGTTATGAATATTTTATAATTATTCCAGACTTGTACTGTGTTTAAAAGTGACGTATTCCGTGATGATAAACAAGAACATAAATAAGAATCTCGATATTATGAACATAATGTTAACTTGGAGAATAAAATTACTGTATATAATCAGTGGCGTGTCAACTGTGTTGGGAATAGGTAAGCCAAAGCAGAACAAAAAAAAAAACATCTCAGTATCGCATAAAACGAGTGTTAAAAAAGATTTTTACCCGTCATGACCTCTGAAAGTAAGTTCTTGTAATGCTAAATGTCCATAACAATTAGCAACCAATATCGCAAAAAATAAAAATACAATGTCGATTGCCGATACGCAATGATTTGTTTTGAAATTTCGTCATACATATACCAACTCTACCGACATAATTGCCGAAATAATTAAATTAATAATAAATCTGGAATTTGCGCCGCACTTATAATACCAATATTTATATATCTTAAGTATAATTTTATTGTCATTCTCAAAAAGAGAAAGGCACGGACTTTATAACGTATATTGCGGTCCAAGAAATTAATATATAAACATCGAATGTCCGTGTCTGATAGAGACCACACACATAATACCTTATCAAAAATCTCGTCTCTCGAGACATTCGATTTCATGTTTACAAATACAAATATTTTGACAAAACTGGTTTGTATCAGTTATTTCGTAATGCGAGAATGTGTGTTTGTAAGTCTCGTGTGGTGATATTGACCTTTTGCGCTGTTATACCTTTAAGGTAGCATTTAAATCGGTGAATAGATAAACTGTCGTCGGCCAGTCTGGTCGTGACCTTCTTTCAGTGAACGTATTGGGCTATCGGAGCTAAGAGCCGAGCCTCGTCACGATCAGGTACTAAACATAGATCGACTGCATCTTATATCAGTTTTCTAGTTCGTATTATATTTTTATTGAACCTGTGAGATGCAAGTATGCATCTTATTATTCGCTTTTTATTATTAAAATGTACGCTGATGCGCTGCATCGTAGTACTTTATTTACCTTCGACATCACGGAGATAATTGTATATTTTTTTACCGGATGAGCAGCTTGATTAACGTCGTTCACATCCTTCCTAACAATCTCAATTTTTAACGCAACAATATTTTATTTTTAGACGTGATGGTGTGATGCATCCTCGTCAAAGTACGGTGGAATCACTGGATATGAACGTAAATATTTACCTCTACGCCTTTCTGTTTCAAAACACAGATTATGGTGGCGTATAAAATCGTTATTGCACAACGCACCCGCGGCGCCGCCTCCCAAACACGTTTCACTACTCACATTGCTTTGTCAGTATCATTTTGACTTCGTTCACGATTGTCACCTTTGAACTTTACTAGAATTTGAACTCCCATGTATAATATCTTTGTTTCCTTTCAAGGAGCCCGTTTATTTTAAAATGCGTTGCTAACAACTCCCAAAGTAAGGTTTCCTTTTTGTTTAAACACTTAGCAGCGGTGTTGTTGTCCCCATTTCGTTGTCTTGCATGCGGGAGTTGCGCCTCGGTAACTAAGAGCTTTTATCTTGACCTCTCGCCTGCCCTATATCCCGGGGGTGTGATGACACAGAACGTATTCCTTCATATTTGTTAAGCGACCTGCTTCCGGAACATTGCACTCCAAAGTAACCGTGTTGGCTCAGTTGGCTCAATGTTAGGTGAATTTGCGGTCAAATCGATTGAATAAAATATTACGACATTGAAATAAAACTATTTTCTGGATTTTATCTTATAATTTTCTTCCAACTTTTCGAAGACTTTGTAGCCTTTATCGTTACGGAGGGGACTTATATAATCAATAGTTTTATTTCAATGCCTAACATTTACATAAATCTAAGAAATCATTATAAAATATTACGAGCTTGCGTTAATAGTTTGCGAGTAATAGTCATGATGAATTTGTGTAATCAAGTTACATATTTCTGTGTCGATCGAGGTAACAGTATTTAATAGGTCACTAATCATCATTAGTCTGATGTACCTGGCGTATTTCTTGAGATTACACCATGACTTATGAAAGAATATTAAAATTAACATTTTGAACAAACACACTTTGAGCCAAGTAGCTAGTAAAATTAATTTAAAAGTAATTAATATTTGTATAACTCGATACAAGTTACGAAGTGACCGTTTTGTTGGCAACAAAGAACTTGGAATATTTAAATTTGGCGTCGTAATTTATCGTCACCTGCAATTTATAAACTCCTTTATGTAATTGATTGCAAACACCTTGCGCTCAATGCAGGTAGCATGACTAAGTTTTTCACACTTCCAATCACTCTGGAGTTAGTTAACGGACATTCGCCACACTTCCTGATACAACGAACGGTTTCTAATCGGTTCACACTATAATATCCTGTTCGTCTATTCAATAGAAGATACTATATTTATAAATCCTGTACCTACAGGGTTATTTTTACATTGCGTTACTAAATTAAACCACATAGTCATCTTTACCTCTTCTAACATTGTGCCAAAAATCATTCACGGATAACATTTTTTTTCCAATAAATCAGGTTTTTAGTTTTACGATTTTTTAATCATTTTGTAGTTCAGTTCGAATATGGTGTGTAAGCTTCTTTCTAACTGAAAGTATGATGTTGGCGCTCCGACAAACTCTTTTTGTGTAGGAGTAATGGCCCTGAGGTATATCATAAAATTACTTTTTATTTCGTTGGAAGAATAAACTTTTTATTTTACGTCTATGGTTAGAATAAATTATGATAAACTGTTGTTTTAAAAAAGACGAGTATATGGTTTAATTTATTAACGCAATATCAAAATGTTTATGTATATCTTGTGTGGGAGATTGTGTTCGCAACTATTTAATTTTAAGTACTCATCTTCGTATCTTTTTGTCTCCATTTTAAACTTAAGTTTATATTTTACATGCTTGAATAATGTGATTACAATCAAGGGAACACATTAGGCACGAATAAAAGCTCGGGAGCTTTTCATTATATGTCGAAAATATAAAAGTTCCGCATGCAAAACGATATTTAAGCCTAAATTGTATGGAATATTTTTTTGTTATTTTTCTGACATTGAAGGACACTAAATAGGTATAAAATATAAAATATATTAAAAAATCGCGTGAGCTAAAATTATGTGGAATTTTTATCACAGGAAATGAGCGCAATTATGTTATGTTGTATTCGATGTTCCCATGTTGTCCTTTGATAACAGATGTGTATTTTTATATTAAAATAAATTTCAGCTCATTTTTTGCTTTATAATCTTGGATTGCTGCAAAATCCCTGTTTAATTGATAATATAAATGCTTGGTGTTGATTTTTTTCTGCGCATTTTCTCCAAACGCTTAATTTAGAACTTATAATATATATATATATATATATATATATATATATATATATATATATATATATAAAGTATATATAATATAAAGTAATTTCGAAATATCCAGGTTTGTGATTTCTTGCCACTGAAGAAATTTCATGTTATGTTTAGAGTTGCATCATAAATGTTAGTGATCATTACTCTTATAATTTCTAAATTATATGAGCAATTGTGCATAAATATACATAAATAATGTTGAATATTAATTTAGCATCAATCAGTTGGATATATTTGTTTAACTCCATGTCAGTTTTATTAAACTTTTGCTACCAATTTATTAGTACACTGACTGATTTAATTGTTGTTTTTTTGGATAGAAGCATTCTTAAATATAAGTAGATGATGCAACACGTAATGAAATACGTGCATGATTATTAATATCGATTTGATTGTTGACTATTATTGTAGAAAAAATAAATGCCCAGGCACACTCGAAACACATACCTCCATATTAGAATTAACATCAATTACATCAACTTCTCGAAACAAGCCCCGGCATACATACGTAACATTGACCGAAGCACACGGTCGGTCGACAAACCTGTACGTGTGCTGGCCGCATCCCGCCCGTCCGGTTGTTCCGAGGAAGTTAAAGCACCACTACATCTCAATGCTGTCTCAATAAACCTATTTGAAAGTTGGTACAATTTATCTCCATTCCTTTTTTGATTTCAATTCATATTAGCTGTTATTTTGTTTAAATACAAAACAATGATTGATAATGCGGCCAAATCATAATTATAATTTATTAGAAACTTGTGTTCGTATTACGGTATTTTAAAATGAAACAGAATTTATAAAAGAGTTTCTGAAACAATTGTGTTAACAATAATTTCAACAGGAATTTGTTAGTGCTATTTTAAGGTGGTTTTAAAGACACCGCGAATGGCTAGAGCTTTTAAGATGTTATTACGAGTGCTAAAGTGGAAGCAACTTGTTTAATGGCACTTCTGGGAGATACGCGAGTCTAGTTTGTGTCGTTACTCGGGCTTTTATTATACGAGGTGAAAACTATAGACATTTGTTGGCTCTAAACCGAGGTGTCTTGGATAAATGCTATTGTTGTATGATTGTTTTGAACATTATAAATGCATAGGTTAGTAGCGAAGAGTCTATATGTATAACCCGATACCTGTCGGCTTCCATTAATATAGAATTTCTGTAGCATCTAATTATCATTAAAACGATTTGTAGACCGCATTGCAGCATACTAGTACCTTATATATTGTGTCGGGTTCCCTTTAGGAACATATTACCTTTTGCCACTGGTATAGGTACTGGAATGTGTTTTTTAAAATTTCAAATACTCTTTTAATTGGCCTTTGTAGACAATGATTATAAGTTGCTTTATTAAAGGTAATTGAATACAATTCATCAATTAATTTGTGTAATGAAAAGGGATAAATGTTCAAAATAACTCACATCATATAACATTGAAAACAACTACATTATCAGTTTACTAATTAACCTAAACTGCGGTTACACCTATATGAATCACAGCCATGAAAACATGTTGTGCTGTTATTAATTACAACGATAAAAGCTTGATTGCAAGGACATTGATTTCCATTCAAGATGACCAGTGATTATTCCATAATTAAAGAAATAAATTTATCAGTAAAAAATCCATGGATTTAAATTGCAAGGCTTAAGTTAGATCGCCGAATTTGCTCATATTTGTTTTTCTCCCCCGATCCATACGGCCAAGTTTGGCAAAGCGTACATGATTTGTCTAGAAATGTGGGTGTTTAGAGTCGGATCTGGTCATCGATTACTCGGCGATCCATTTGCGATCCTTCCATCCATAGTTAATTAACCTTCTGTTATAAATTATTAAAATATTAGCTTCAAGTCAAGCTTTCTAAAAGCTGTTTATAAATTGATGTTACTTAAATGGTAACGATAAATGTAATATAATATCTTTTGTAACTACATAATAATATCACACTTAGAAACAAAATAAATAATTGTCAATACATAAATCAAGAAAGAAAAATATTTTTCTTTGAATTCACTCGTAAACAAATTTGTAGAATTAAGTCAGAACAAAATCATTAGCATGAATAATAAGCATCGTGGGCGTTCACGCTAATGATGGCTACTGGATAAAGTTTGAAGGAAATTGTTACGATCTATTTTATTGACCTTTTTGCGAGGTTTTACATCATAAGCCTTGGATTTGTAAACAATATTAACGGTGTTAACTGCAGTGTGGGAATGGGCGCTATGGTTTATGAAATTCTTGAAAATAGAGCACCAAGTGTGGTCTCATAGTTCTCAAGGGTTACTTTTGAATGTATATTCTGTTAGTGACGTATGTAGGTTGTAACCTCATATTGAGATCGACCACATAGCGGTTACAATCTGACGGCCAGCTGTGATTCGGAGCCGCACAGAACCATCAAGTATGATATTTTGTCTCTCCATCACTACTTTTGGTTGTAGGAACTTTACGCATCATATTTTAAATATAAACAATGATTTAAGAATTTATATCGAAAATTGTTTAATAGGGTTAGTCCGTAGTAGAATTCGCGCTGACTCATCGCGGTTTAGATGGCAAATTATATTAGCGGTCAGTCTGCATTACTCATTTACGTTTGTTCTGACCGCTGTAAAACAAAATAAATATATTTTTTAAAGTGAATAGATACACACGTTAATAAAGTGTTAGATTAAGTTAATTTGGATTACACAATCTCAACGGTTAGTGGTTTTATGTTATTTGTTGCATTCGGCAGGCACGCGGTCGGAATTACTTGCGAAAGCGCTGAGGAACTTTCGCAACAGTTTTAGTTTGCTCGACTTTGATCATTGTCAGACGATTATGAGTCGTTATTTGCTCACGGCTCCGTCGGCTAAACACTTAAGTTCGATATTGTTCTTAAAATAATGCCGTTTTCGGTTAGTCTACTTAGTTGTGAGCCAATTGTACATGGTCACTTCTACCACTTGCTTATTCTTTCATTTTTAAAACTACTTAGAACCGTTAAATATGTTTATTAACGAGAAATGTTGTTAATATTAGGTTTATAATCTTGCGTAACAAAAGAAGTATTTGGATTGATAATATTGTTTATTTGTTGCATTTAGTGATTAATGGATCAACATTAGTTCAACTGCATTTCTTCAATGTTCTGAACTAATATTAACTTAAACACAACTATCATTTTCTAGAAACTCGTATTGAATTGAATATGCCTCATAATTATGTAATGGTTAAGTGATTCATACATTGAATTATAATTGAATATATGGAAAAAGACACAACAGTACTTTAGCATTTAACCTTCTATGCAATATTTATAATTGGAGTGCATTCGAGGTTGGAGTGATTGTATTCGAAGATTATACAATACATAAATTATTAATAATTACTGTTTATCCTAGATTAACAGCACAAATAAACTGATGCAACTACAAACAGTTTTGTTTATACTAACAAACTTACGAAGTTAGCTTCTAACATCATACCATGTTGTGTCTAATTCAAACTAACTTTGCAGCGAAAATAAATGTTCCCCTTTGCTCGGCATAAATTATAATGATCGAGCATAGAAGGGATAACGCACGATATTTGTTATTCCATCATACAAACTCGACGAGTAAATTGCGTAAATAATTCCATGTTGAACCGAGAGAGTTCCGTGAGAAAATATTATATCCTTTTGCCCTCGGTCACCACATTGTGCTGTTTTATTTCGGTCTCAATATTTCACACTCGGTGCTAACCGCGCGTAATGAGCCGGGTTGGGATGAGCGTGTTTTGTTTTGATATTTTTTGTTGATGATGCTGACGATCTCTAGATAAGTGGTTTACAGGAAGTTGTATGTTATTAAGGTTGACTTTAGGATGCAAAGTTTGTAATAAAAGATAATTCATCCGTATAAAAATATCAGTTCAAGGATAAAGAAACCATAGTTTACAAAATTTTATCGGTTAAACGGTCTATGGTTGTGTCAGATATTTTATATAAATAAATATTTTTTTCTAATCTATGATTTAGAAATTTAGACTTATTCTTGAATTGAATTCTTGAAGATAAACATGATACGTTAATTTTTTTGTCAATTTTACTATGTAGACTAATCTCTGAAACGGCTAAAGTGTTTTGATAAGACTTTCCTTGACAAAAATTTCTAGCCAGAAAAGGTTTTGAAGCAGACGGACTCATGGTAGAAGTTAGTGTAAGATAAATCGCATATACTTAATGTCCTCGAGCACGTTGGTCATCACACATAATGGCGAGTTGAAAGACCCATGCGCAGTCATAGAGCGAGATGTGAGTTGCGCCTGCGCACGCCCGCGCCCATTGCGCCCGCGCCGCATTTGCCTTGAATCATGATTGTCAGCACACGTGTTAGTCGCGCCACTCACCACTGCAGCTTACATCCAGCTCACTTTACGCTTACTTTTTGCTAGCGATGCGTTGTTGAACCGAGTAACCTAGTACCGGTCGGTTATCTGATTATTCTTAGAAATTTGTCGTTGAATATTAGAAGTTTATATTAGATATATTTCGTCTGCGCTCGGGCTTATGTGGTAAAAAAATAGTGTCAAATATGACAATGATTGGTACAAATTTATTATTATGCCCATAATTATAAAATATTTAATTGATGAATAATTATAAAATAATGAAAATAATGATTTTCTTGAAGAAAATTTAAGTTCGATTTATGTAATTTTATACATTGAATTCTGTACCATATCAATGATATATTTTAATGCTTACTTATATTTATTGAATGAAGTAATTAAACACCAATTTGCATAAATAGAGCCGGTTGCTCAGACCGCGGTTTACAATTATAATGATAATGGTAAACTATCATTTTAATTTACTTTTTATCGTTGAAATATAATTATAATAATCTATCGAACATTTTCTATACATGTATAATATCATTATTGTTTAAAAAATACGCGTGCCTAAACATAACATAATGAAGTACCCAAGTTTGACATCTGAGTAAAGTTATTGTGGACGCGCTTGGGTTTATTAAGCCTCTATCTACAAATACACTGTTTGGGGGAGGCCCAATATTTGCTTAGGATCAAAATCTAATTTGGTGCAAAGCCCAAGAACTCTACAAAATTAGTATAGGCGGTAAAGTTAAGATTTACTCGTAAACTGTTTTCTTACCGAATGAGGCGGATTTTGTTATTTTCTTCAGATCTTTGCGCTTCGTGTTGAGACTATAATTTAAACTTTAAGATAATATATATTTTACTTAACTTAATAGTTGTTCCTCAGTAGTTACTGCAAGTGCTCGAAGAACTCGTTCATTCTAATAAGCTTCCGAGAAATCTTTTACTACCTTTTATATGGTAACGGACGAAATGATTTGCTTTTTGATGCACGAATTTAACAAAATAAATTACCAGAGGTTTATTAGATAAGATATATTCATCATTAGTTTTTATCGAGTATTGTTAGCTTTAAAGCGCTTCATTGAGTGATGAATTTTACTGTGACTTAGTGTCATATTATTGTTATAAATTCTAATAAACATTAAAACATGGCAAAAGTATTTGCTAATATTTCTTCATGTATTAACCGTGACTTTGTTAATGTACCACACGCATTACAATTTTTGTTTGAAACTCCGTAATTCACCATTTGACCACATTCGTTCCGCTAGGTTCTGATTCGTCGTACACTCGATCTCGATTGCGAGTTAACATCTCCAGGCTCGCTTCTGCACCGCTACGTCCGGTGATTTGGCGTTTCTTTGAATTAAGTACGTCGAACCTAGTGCAGTGTTAAAATATCTTTGTACCATGCGTTGGGTTGTTGTATTATACAGGAGCTATAATATTATTGTTCGCAATTTTCCCTTCTATTTATCGCACTCAATATTTACAAGTTGCATTTATTTAGTTAAAATCATGTTTTTCCTATAAAAATCCTTTATGTAGAACGCTCTATCAGGATGACGACTCATTGTATTCGCGGAAAAGTACAATCTGCGTTTTGTCCAGGTTTTATCCCAAGCGCGATGAAAAAGGTAAAATCCACATTAATGCACATACCGTATGTAACCGCAAATGTTTTATTATTAATTATTATATCATTTATTCGCTTTGTTTATTATAAGTTTTATTTGCGTTTTTGACGGGCGCAGTTCTACTATATGTTCATTTTTTATTCCCGAATGTTCAGGACGCACGCACGAGTTAATTAAATTAACTGATTCGCTAACTAATTGTGGTATTTACGCCTACATACAAATAACGAGCTCGCCAGTCTCTGAATATATTCACGACTGGACAACACGCCATTCCTCACACAATATGTTAGTATTACTTTTTGTTCATCATTTGCTAGAGTTGTTATATTTTATTATCTCTCTTTATCATGTAGATCATGAGGGTTAATTCACATATTATGTTGTCAGTCAACGCGGTCAAGGAATATGTCCGGTTATGATACAATTTATTATGTCTATGTGCTATATGTTGGTGTTATGTAAGTTATCCGCGTATTCTAGGTTTTATTCAAATGATAAAAGATTCTCGACTATCTTGTAAAGTGAGAGGGATTTAAAAACCTTTGATGTTTACGCAAGCAGATAAATCCTCTATCTCGCAATCATAATGCAACAGCGTTATCTTTCTTACGGTTTGTTTACCTTGAAAAGAAATGCGTCCTCGCTCTTTTCTGTTTGTTTTTTGTATTTTAGTCGTTTATTTTTGCTCGGAAAGAATTCATTTTGTTGGTTAAGTTATTATAATATTTTAATAGTCATAATTTGTACTTTAATTGGGTCATAATTTTACTCTATTTCATAAGTGAACTTGATTGGTTACCGGTGTCACACAATCTTATCACCGCTTGATAAAACAAGAGTCTACATTTATAACGATCGATACTCACATGAGTGATCGATAAGTGTATTGTATTTACTTCAGTTTATATTGGTAGTCTTATGTAATTTGTGTCACGAGTCTTAATTCTTAAGATTTCCATCAAACTACCGATCAAAGAGCTTACGAATAATATAAGTAATTTGTTTGAAAAATAAATTTACCTTCCAATACTCTAAAAGCGCTAATTTTATGTTTGTGAACAACAGTGATAAAAATGTACTAACAAAACAACACATAAAATTGAAAAATCGTGCGCGAACCGTATTAAGGTTGATTATGCCGTGAATAAAAAACAGTGCCTAAAGAAAGGAATAGTGAGACGAATGGATGCGGCGATGCAGCGGAAAGGTAGTGTAGCCGACAAGCGTTAACGCAGCGTGCATCCGTAGCGTGAGCGCGCAGCAGTATGTCGAGTGCGCTGTCGCCCGGCGCCCCGGCCACCAGCGACGACCAGCCGCGACGGCGCTCTGTCTTCTACGTGCCACTGTTCGAGAGCTTTGACAACTACTTACCGCTGACGCCAGAAGAAAAAGACGCGCTCATCACTGGAAAGAACATAGAACACGTCACCGCTAAACCAAAACGGAGGGATGCCTCAGCGAACGGACGATTGCAAATCCCGTCTCGAGGTGATTCATCCTTTACAGAAAGTGAAAGCGAGGTTAGCTTATTCAGTTCAGAACGACGTTTCCGACGGCCTCTATCATCGACGGCAAGCTCTAGTGAGGCGTTGACTAGAGTGTGTCAGCGGGACCTCATCAGCCCTCGGCTCGTTGCTGACAACGCTCTCATTAGATCATCCAAGCCTAGGTTACGGAGCACTACTTCGTGCGAGCCTCGATACGATAGAATATACACACCGCTAGGTGCATCGATCTCATCGCGTAATTTAAACACTTCTACTAACAATATTGGAAATAATTCTTCAATTATGGATTCGAATTTATCTTTGATTCCGGATTCTCCAAAACTTATGTCACCTCCCAAGGAGAAATCAAAGACATTACCACAAAACCTCAATGTGCCATCGCCGATTAGAGGCAGTAGTAGTTCGACTTCTATATTTAGAACGCCCCGAATAACTGTCACGCCCGATAGTCCAAACAAGAGTCCAGGGAAAATGTCTGGGCTGAGTTTCATTCGACGCTCGCGAAGTACAAAATTATCTCGAAGTAACTCCTTACTTAGAAGTATAACTGCGAGGCATATAGAGGAGGGATTAGAAGAACAATTGGCAGTGGTGACAGACTTGACCGAGGATTATGACAAGTTTGTTGACATTAACGGGGGTGAAACTGAAGTGATCGGTGCTCTCATCAAAAAGAATGATGCTCAGATCGCAAACAGTCCCCTGAGTATTCGCCGAGCGTACCTCGACGTGGACGACGACGTCGCCGTACATTCGGGTAAGGTTTCATAGTTTCATTTGTATATTATGGAACAAATTGAAATTTATTCTTCAGCGTAACCTATCATTATACTATAATTTATATTGTAATAATAAACGGGCCATTTAGCCTTGTTTTGTATGGAATATTCGGGTACGTGTATGTTACGGCGCCTATAATTAGTGTCCGTCTGTAGCACTATCGGCCATAACATGTTATAATCGGAAAGTTTGTGTTTTGACGCGTCATTATGAATACCGGAACGTTTACGATACCTGTTATACATAATCTTTTATATGCTGTTCAAAGAAATTAGAGATCCCTTACCAAGCGTTTTCTTTAGACATTGCGCAACCGATGACTGGCTTGTTGTGGTGTATGTAATGGTAGACAATGATCACTAATTGCGGGTTAAGCAGTGAATGCAAAGCGATCCGTGTTATCGTACCTCACGTTTTATCATTTCGAGAAGTGGAAGTCATCTTGCTCATTATCCAAACAATGGTTTGATACTTGGACTATTAATGAATGACTTTAGCGAAGTGATTTATTGCCATTAGTATAATGGCGTGCTGGGAAGTAGTTATGATGTAAGTACTTATAGGCGTACGGCACGCGTGCGCGTAGATAAATTAATAGCAGGGCATACTGATAGAGGCGAACGTCGGGTACTTTCACGCACATAAAATAAAATTTTCTACTACAATATTTTGTTGCGTGTTATGATGTGATTATATTTAATATAATTAACATAAAATGGTTTTTGTTTATGTAGTTTTGTATTTACGTTAATTTAACAATGTCACATATATTTACCGATAGCTGACTATGACATATTACGTTCTCTTTGTTTACCAATCAATATACTTAGCCCTTCTGTTTAAGCATACATTTACGGAGTAGTTTATATTCATCTTTTATGATACATTTAGTAAATAGTTCGTCAGATTTGAAATATTGTTGGATTTCACTTGATTTCTTATCATCACTTAATCATATTAAATCAATTCGTTTTAAATGTCAGCATGTTAAAAAATAAAACAATGTTTTGCTAATGCGCCACCGCTATCTCGACGCGTGGTAGTTCGTCGTGGGCGTTTATCGTCGCCTTATCAATATGTGCATTGTGATTGTGTCGCATATCGGTTCGCTCACTTACCTAGCTCTTATATGGACAGTTTGTACTTATAGGACCAGATAACGATTGATTTAAAGCATATTAATCATAGGTTGTTTCCCTATACTAGAATAGCAACGTCGCAAACACTGCCTTAATTTATGTTGCTTACATTTCTAAACAAAGTTGCCACATAGTTGAGTGAAGATTTATAATTTACGATCTAAATAAAGAAATTGTTCGAGTTGTCGGTATGAAATAGCTATTCTTAGCCGTGGAAATATTTGGAAGTATCGATAAAACTCGCGCCATATGTTCAATCCGCGACATGACCCAGTTTAAAAACTTTATTTGAGTGATTAACGCACGTATTCGTTTCGGGGTGTTATTACATAAGATGTTCGACAAAACGGCTATGTTTTAACGCTACACTGAATATTTGATAACTTTTGTGGCGCAACGGTGGGATAGGGAACGAGAGGTTCAGAGTTCAAATTTCTTGGAGCCACACGTAATAGCCATTTGTTGTGCGATAAAAGTCTCTACAATCTGAAATTATGAGGTTTCATAATATTATACAGTCTCCCTTGAGTCGTATTATGAATCAGGACAATGTGAGCCGAGAATGAATGTTATTTGCATTTATTATTTCAAATCTTCGCAACCCGTAGTTTTCCATCGCCGCTTTTAAATGTTTAAAAGCATTTTATTATGCGGAATGCAGTGACTTATTGCCCATACCTCGGGTCTATAGGCATATGCAATGCATTCTTGCAATACAGTAAGTCGCTGCAATTTTATTATTCGTGTCATTCACCTCTTCCGAGCATTTGTTGCCCTTTCCTACTGCAACTTTGTAATGAATGACTGCTTGCTTTATGCCTGCCCGGTATCGACAAACCTATCTCTTGGTTCAAAGAGTTTGTAATTGGTAACGGATTTTGATTTTTAATTATAGAGGAATAGACCACCACGCAGTCTACTTGAGAAAAAGTTTTGATGCGGTTTAACATCATTACTACTTTAGCATTTCCTGTCGTCGACGGTCACCAAACCCCGCAGTCGTATTATGCCCTAAAACAATGTCCATAATATAGTATTTACCTTGATTAATACGATAAACCACCGCTCTCGATGTAGAGCATCGATGCAGCATATAGTTCGCACCAATAACGGTAATGGGAACGAAGGAACATCTGTGAAGTTCGCACGTAGTGTCACCGTGTGTCGTTGACACTGTTATGTTGCCTTTATGTAACAAGTAAATATGCACCGTAATTATATTTACGTTACATTGCTTCTTAGAATAATTTTAGAGCTGAAAACTGAGTTGTTTGCCCCGCAAGTTAAAGACGCTCGGCGAAGTGTAACACTTTACGGAATTGTGTGCGTTTTACATTAAATTGCTTGGAGTCTCGAGGTAGAGCGTATTCTTGACTTGTATAGTGACACTAGATGACTTGGTCTGCTTGATGTAGGAATAAATAAAGAAATGTTTAAAAATATAACTGAATGACAAAAACATTTATTGACAACTCTTTGGGTGGTATAACACATTTTATAAAAATTGTTGATACTTATGAAGTGGTAAAAAGAGATATTTTTTTTTCTCTTTGATGGGTACCTAGAAACATGGGTACTGAGATATCCCTATGTGGATGGTATATGTCCTACTACAACAGTAACAAGATGCTCTAGAACAGCATACCTATGCCAGAAATAAATGCTTGGTAACAAACGATTCATTTCACTTGTATCATCAATAAATGGTGTCATGTTTATAATTCATTTGTTGTTAATATTTCAAAAAAAGATTTTAAAATGGCAGTCGCGCGACGGTCACGGACAGCGTGCGCGCAACTTCCGCCGGAAACCGCGCCATACATATTGCACTTATTGCTATGTATTCTATATCGCGTTACATAAACATGGTGGGTTCATACAACTGGCACGAAGAACTATCCCCCCCCCCCCCGCTCCTTCTGTAAACCGTAACAAAACAACAAACTATGCTACAATTAGGAACTTAAAAATATTTTAAATATAAATTATTAAATTTGTTAAATCAATAATTTCTTCCTCATGGCGAATTTCCTGAAAAAATTTGTAACACCCCTTTCAGGGAAATATTACTCAAAAACAAACCGCAATTAAGCCTTTAACAGGCAAAAGGTATGTTCTCAATTAACCTAGTATAAAATGTAAATAATATTATATATTTATTGAATGCTGCAACTTAAAATTATAAAGGAAAGAATTAAATGTAGGTAAACAACTAAACCATGTTGTGTAATTAATGTTCCGTGAAAACCTGATTATTGTATTAAATGCATTGGGAATGATTGATATTCGTTCCTAAATTAGGTACTGAACTTACATTATATTTATAATCTCGATTGTTCGCGGCTTCGCCCGCGTGAAAAAGGTTTTTCGGGGTAAAAGTTCCGCTTTTTATTTTCCCGAGATAAAAGTAGCATATAATGCTCAGGAGTAATGTAGCTTCCTATTAGTGAAAACAATTGTAAACACGATTTAGTAGTTTCTGAGATATATGCTTTCGAACAAACAAACTCTTCAGTTTTACCTGTATAAAAGTATAGATGCATTTGGTCGCTTTTCTGAGTACGCGCACGTCCATACAACTCTTTATATTACCGCAACACACTGTAACGTGAGACCGCACAATAAGCGTTTCATTCTAGCCTGATATTATTTCAATCACGGTCATATTCCAGGTTGATGTCGAATCAGTTACAATTTAGTGCCTCCGCCACGCAGATATGCGAGACAATATTCGCGACATGTTATTTCGTTGCATCGGTAAACTTTAGTCGACATCACTCGATTACTACGATAGTGTTGTATTTCCGATTCGTTACGCTCACTCGTGTTAATCGATTTCATTGATTGTAATCGCGTGATACGAGTAAATCGAATTTGTTTTCGGCGTCTGTTTGATTTATTAATTTTTTAACATGGCGGTATTTAAAATAATTCGTCTATCTAGTTGAGTTATCTATTTTACCTATTTCTATCTGGTTTTAGTATTAAAACTTTTTTTTCAGTAATGAACACAATCATAGATTTAACATAATTGTTTTATTTTTCCAGACACATCATACGAGAAAGCATGTCGGCGTGGTTCGGCGCCGAGCACGCCGGTGCCCGGTGCGCAGGCGCAACACAGCCCTTCGCGGTTGGCATCGTTTTTCTTCTCAAAGCGTTCATTCAGGAGCAACCCGCTCAAGAGGACGAAGTCCGCCACCAAGCTGGAGAGGGAGCGAGCCCTGGCGGCCGTCCCCACTCATCCGCCTACACACGCCTTAAGGACGTCAAGGTACGTACGCACGGCCATACGTATATTTTTAATTTATATCACAACAGTCTTTTAAGTTATTGATAATTCTAGGCGAAGTATTATGACGTCTGATGATAAGGGGCTTCCCGAAGTTTTATGCAAATAAACATCTTATTTAGGGTGATCTTATATAAACAAATAAGTTGACAATTTGTTAATCATTTGTTATAATCCCTACGATACAAGCAATCCTTGCATACAATTAGAAATATGTATTTTATTATTATTATTATTAATGTCATTTAATATAAGGCTAGCAGTAGTCAGTAGTCATAACAACTCAGAAACCAGGCAAACATTCAGTGTGAAATAACTTATGTATTCAGTGAAGGTAACAGTAGTTCATTTATAAATATAATAACCGGTCTAGATTAACTCCTTATTGCATATTATTATAGTGTCGGCGTCATATAATGAGAAATGCAGGCTATAATATAATCTGTTAATAACCACATATCAGAATAAATAATATTTCCCGTCCTATTCAACCAGTCCATTGTTGGCTGATTCAGAACTCGTTTAAGAAAACATATATTTATTACTAGCTTCGCCCGCGTGAAAATATCTTTCCGGGATAAATATTTTCCGGAATAAAAAGTAGCTTATAGCACTTAGGAGTAATATAGCTTCCAATTAGTGAAAAACAAATCAAAATCAGTTTAGCAGTTTCAGTGATTAGCGCGTTTAAACAGACTATTCTGCTATATAATATTAGTATAGGTTATTCTTATTGTTGTCTTTCAATCTGCTCCGTATTATGCCCCTATCAATTTGCATTTGGCAATCTGGTTATACGAGTAGGAAACTAATTGCCAGTTTTAAAGTACAGTGGCATCGGATTACAGAAGCCTTGAATAAAAAAGATGCATTTTTTTATTTACTGGAACTTGGACTTCTCACTTTTCTATCGCTTTTTGTTAACGTAAACAGTTTTTTCTTTTAAATAAAAACAAAACAAGTACACGGCTTAAGAGTACGCGGTCTGTTAAACGAAACTCGTTGAGATAAAAAATATTAGGGCTAAGCCGAAAAATGAAAAAACTGTATGAATGAAAAATCCCTTACGACTTGTTCAAAGTAAGATGGTCGATTTCTTTTCCGTTCGAACAGCGGTGTCACGGTTAACTTTAACAATGGTAATAACAAACCAAGGTCAGATTTAGTAACTATTGCCAACATAGGAAATAACGCTTTCAAAATCACAATTAATAGATGCTTATCAGTTATAATGATCACGATTTATTTAAATAATGGTTCTTAACCTTGTGATTAAGGACCATTAATTGTCGGCCATTTTTTATTTAACCATCGTGTACTTTTCAAGTACTGCAAGCCTGAAAAGAATACTTCACACGAAAATCAAATTGAGTTAGCGCTTCAGTAAATCCTGTTTACAGATCAGTAAAGTGTGAATCCAGATCTTTGGGCTGCCTGATGCTGCTGTTTTGATGGGCATTTCTCACCTCTAGTCGATCATAATTATTTTAAGACTGTACTGAACGTTCCAAATTCATTGCTATTGTAACAAAAATTAGGAAGAACAACGCACTTATTTTAAATTATCATAAATGTTAACAGAACAAATAAGACGACTGAAGAGGATGAAACCCTTCGAGTTTTTATAGTGAACATTTAGTGCAGTGATTACTATTTAAAAAGAACACGCAAATAGTGTGTCTTCCCCTTCGTAGCGACAATAAGAAAAGTGTTATTGGACATATTGTCATAGTCTCATTAGAAGTTTAGGTTTAATTGAAATAACTTATAAGTCATGACGCTAGATTGTTATTAAAATTATGTATTACGTACAATAGACTTTAAAAAAAATGCTATCATATAAACATCAGGACACACATCTATTAATAGTATGTAAGTAGGTAACAAAAAGCTTTGAAGTCATAAAGATTTTAGCGTAATAAACGTCATAGTAAACTGGCTCGTAAAACGAGTATCAAGTGAGATGTCGTGACTGGGCCGCGTTAGGGGCACCGACGGTGCTGTCATACGAAGGTGTGACGCCCCGCCCGTCTGCACTATGTACCGAGCGATTTTAATTACTATCCAGTATATAAACACGTGATAAATACATTTATCTACAATAATAGTGATGTCATTTGAAAAATGAATGGGCATGGTGAATGGAGTCAAGGCAATTGCCAACATTATATATTAATACCATTTAATCATTGTCGTGCTATAAGGCCAATGGTGCATATAATACAGCGTCACAAATAAAGCACTTCCTGAAAATATTTCAAGGGAAGAATTTTCTCAATCCACAGTAGTGTAGAGGGGAAATATGACTTAATTATTGTCTTTATTCCAGTACCTAACTCTAACAAGGTGACCAGAGGACAGGCGTAGGGACTAAATGACGTTACATTCTCAAAATCGGTCATTAGAAAACCACGTCGTCTTGTATACATTGATAACGTGTCAGTGACGTCAGCCGAGCCGTCATTCTCACCACTGCGTGATGCGCTTACTGCTATACTAGGAAATCCACGTCATGTCGTACAGAATCAAATATTCCAATTTTGAATTATGCGTTTGTCGATAGATGTTGCATTATATTATTATTACAGATTAAAAGAAGTCTATCCATTAGAATTTTGAAATTCATTATGGCCTTCGAAATACGTTGCTCATGATTTTCTTTTGTTTCAGGTCTCACGAGAGTTTGCTATCAGCACATTCGCCCGCAGTATCTACTATGGATTTGGGACCTCCGAATCAAGTGAGTTTATTGTTGAATTCCATATTGTAAATCTTTACTATAAGAGTAATACTATAAGTAACACACAAGTTTAGCTATTTGTAGCACGTGGGTTGATTGAACGAAAAATTATCTGTGCTTTCCTAAATCCTTCAATGAGAACGACACTTTATGTAATATGTTACAACTTGCAGGTGGAAATCCGGGCGCTACACTCGTCGGTCCTGGGCAGGCCGCACTGTTTCGCGTTGAGCGCGGAGAACCGCGCGCCTCGATACTTCGCATGCGCATCGCGGAAGGAGCGCGACCGCTGGATATACAGGTATATACCTACACACTAGATATTAATATGAATGCTGATTATTTTTATTAGTACATAAATATAAAATACTATCGACCTTATTATGAAGATCGAAGAATTAAATAAAAGTAAAAAAGTTATCGAATTTAGAATCTTCATAAATAGACTTCTTGTCTTTGGTTTTAAACTGAAGGGTAAAATATCACGTTAAGTAATCCAGTCACCAATCCACATTCTTAACTCAATAATTCTTATTGTTATATCGTAACTAGAAATGTACGGTGTCTCGTCGCGGACACTCGAGTGTTTTACAAAATACCAGTTTGACTCGTCAGTATGGCGCTTAACCACTTCTACTGGTATTGAGTAAACATGACGAGTGGAAGAGGAATGTCAAGCATCTCTTAACTCAACGTTAATTTCTTAACTTGAACATTTTCACACACATCGTAAAGTAATGTATTTATTTAATTCTTATGTTGTGAATGAACAATATCTTGAACACTATCTAATTGACTTTCTGTCTATTAGTTGTGAAAATAAACCTAAACGCCATTTTTATAGATTGTTTTACAAATATTTTATACGTGATTAATTATTTTTTATATTATAAAGCATTTTTTTAATCATTCGTATGTATATTCCTATGCATACGAATATTATAAGCATTGTGCAGTATATTAAAAGATTATTGCTTCGTAACTAGATAACGAGGCGAATTGAACTGTTTAGTGAAATGCCAGACTCCCGCGTAGAGACGAATATACAACATAACGTATTCACAATACAAATTATTTTTAAGCTCTTATTAAGCGATACGATAAGTGATATTCGTTTAATAAGAATTTTATACTTGAAAATAAAGTGAATAAGAAATTTTATATGAAAAAAAAAACTTGAAGCCACTGAAATGTTCAATAAATTATGAAGTTATTTTCTCCTATTACGTAAATGTATAACGATATTAATAAATTACTCCCGTGACGATACAATATGTTTTTATTGATTTTTTTAATGTCTCACGTTCTAGCTTGCGGCAAGCGGCACGGCCGGATGAGATTCGCACGCGCCGATGTGAACGGACCGTCAAACTGTGGCTGCTCGAGGCGAAGGCGATACCGCCCAAGAAACGATACTACTGCGAGATCATGCTCGACGACACGTTGTACGCCAGGTAAGATGCTAGCACATTCCCTTATTCTTTAAATTCGTGAATGAATAAATTTGATACTAAGTCTCGTTTTAATAAACACGCTGTACACAAAATATTCTTTTTATTTGTAAATTAACAAATATTCTTACGAAATACATACAGCTTTAGGTGTAAAATGGTCATCGTCAGCCTTGTTTCTGACAAACACTGAACTCTTTAAAATAGTATATCTTTGGTAACGTGATGTTTGTTTTGCTTGCAGGTCATCATCGAAGCTGAAGACGGAGCTGTGTTTCTGGGGCGAGGTGTACGAGTTCAGCGCGCTGCCGCCCGTGCGCGCCATCCACGTCAACGTGTACCGCGAGCCCGAGCGACGCTCGCGCAAGCGGGACAAGCACGCGCTAGTCGGTCAGTTTATACTTCATTAACACTTTTGTATCCCTTCTCAAGGAATTAATATTGAGGTTCTGGAACTTATCTTATCATTAGAGTTACAATTAAGTGGAAAAAAAACAGTAAGAAATTCTTAAGTATAACAGACACTGAAAATATACCTAACAGTACCTAGCACATTTATGTAAAAAAAATCTTTTCCTTTCATAATACATTCTACTCCTAGAGGTGTTTGTGTGTGTGTCATTTCGTCGGGGATTAGAACATTTATTAGGCATGTGGTTTCCTTTGAGAAATGCTTATATCATTCTAGCTGCGGTGGTCGCTCTTCCTTACTACTATTATGACATCAATTATGACACGGTTATTTCTGTTACCGCAGGCACGGTGCGCATACCGGTCGACGACGTATCGTCGCGATACCTCAACGAGCGGTGGTACCCGGTGAGCGAGAGCGACAAGCCGCAGTCGCCGGGCGGCGCGCTGCCTGCGCCCGCGCTGCGCATCAAGTGCCGCTACCAGTGCGTCGACGTGCTGCCGCTCGACTGCTACGCGAGGTTCCTCGACTACCTCAAGCGGAACTACCGCCGGCTCTGCGAGTACCTCGAGCCGGTTATAGGTTAGTGTACAACTATTACACTTATGCCATCATGTATACAAAAACAAAAAAAAAAATCTGACATGATATTGCACGTCTTTTTTATGCAAAGCATGGATTGCGGGTGTTTTATAAAATAGGATCCTATATTAAAAAATTAAATAAATTCGAGCGTTGTTTCTTTTCTTGGTATTAGCCATTTGATGTCAGAAAAATCAATAATTATTTATCTCTATTTATTATATTAAACAAACTTACTACATAATACAAGTCAAAACTCATGCTATATTTATGCAAATTCATTTTATTGTTTATGTGTCGCGTCGCTTGCGCTAACCGACTCAAATCGACGAGACATGAGTTGGAAATTAATATTGAAATGACTGTAGACTGGCGTATGGAATTACAATTGCAAAAATTCCAAATAAATATTTTATATCGTTGATGTGATAAATGTCTGTTTCCGAATATATTCGATAATATACATAATATAATAAAGTAGCAAAGTATACTACTTAGAGGTTGATAATTTTAAAACAAATAATGATTGAGAGGGAAGTAAATATTTTTAAACCTCAGCTAAAAATTAAATACACATGCTTATGTGAAGTTAATGATTCATGACTTAACCTAAAATATTTACATAAACAGCCTATAATATTGTCACAAGAAGATAACAAACATTATCTCTTGGAATAGTCTGGCCAATCACGTGCGGTCGGTGTAGTCCGTTTTGAAAGAAGTCCTTAACAGAAAAGAATAGAGATTGGCAGTATGACATTCTTCGAGCGAAACTGGTCGTTACTTGACATTATTGAACTGCACTATATTTATTTACCATTCTCACTACTTAATACGTAAGCGTTAAAGCTACACTAGCACTTTTTTTTTGACAATATAAAATTTATTAAATTTTACTAATATTATAAAAGAGGGTCTTTGAAGGCGTTTGGATATTTGTTTCAAGTAAACGCAGCCACCGGTGAATAAATTTGGTACGATAGACTATTATTCCAGAATTAAAATATAGGCTTTTATAGCGGAAAGTCTTTCACGATAAAACTGCGAGCAACTCCCGATAATTAACATTTAAAACTGTACCAATAGTTAGCATTTCAATTAAATTCATTCATCCTATCATAGTCATCCCCGTCTTAAAAAGGCCCGCAACCATCCGCTACCCGTCACCTTTTCAAGTAGTTAGTATATCTAATGTTAAAAATAAATTTCCCCAGGAGTGAAAGCGAAAGAAGACATAGGATGTGCATTAGTGTTGTGCATGGCGGGCGCGGGCTTGGCGCCGCGGTACCTCGCGGACGTGGTGGCGCTCGACGTGCGCCGCACCGGCGACCACTCGCTCACCTTCCGCGGGAACTCGCTCGCCACCAAGAGCATGGAGGCGTACCTGAAGCTAGTCGGCGATCAATATCTGCAGGTACGTCAGTATAAAGGTACAGTACTCGGCAGCGAATGTCACACAAGGTATATAAACAGCATCAGCAAGTTATAAAACGGCATCTAGTATGTATGAGTGACGAAAATAACGCTGTACGGAGCGGAAATCTCTCTAATACCAACGCGTGATATTCAATGCCGAAAGCCGAATGTTATACCTGACATCATGTTCTTCAGAATTAGTGAGAGAAAAGGAAATTAAATTAACAACTATAATTATCTTTATTACCACGATATGGTCAAGGGTGTTTCAATTTACGTGGTAGTGTTGTAGTCGATTCGATAAGCAGCGCACTATAAGAAATTATTGACTTAAGCTTAAAAGCTACGCAAAGGTTAAAATAGACCAGAGTTTATTTCCATCGTATAATCTTAAAGACCTTCACTTCGTTACACTTAAGTCATAATTCACTTTTTAGCTGTTATTGGTCTGTAAGCTTTTTTATAATAAATGAATAAAATATTAATTCCATTAGTCCCTTGTTAATAAATTAAATTAGGCCAAAAGGCTCGCGGACGAGCGTATTTTATAACCGTATCTAATAGAATGTGTGTGTGTGTGTGTAGGACACGTTGGGCGAGGCGGTGTGCGCGGCGGCGGGCGCGGGCGCGGCGGAGTGCGAGGTGGACCCGCTGCGCGCGGGCGGCGGCGCGGCGCTGCGCCGGCAGCAGGCCGCGCTGCGCGACGCCGTGACGCGCGCCTGGCGCTCCATACACGCCTCCGCGCCGCACTTCCCGCCGCCGCTCAGGGACTGCTTCGCTACATTTAGAGAAAGGTTAGTGAGAGACTGCATCCAATTCGACGCTTGGAAAGCGATATTATCTAAGTGACAAATGTACCGAACCCGAGTTATATACATATTTGTAATTACCATCCTTCTGCATGGTTTAATCTAGGTTTTGTATCTCTAAGACAGTTTTTATATTATTAGACTTATTTTTATAAAGTAAATAGTTTCAATTTTATGATAATTTTTATGAAAAACAAACCTTTAAATCGCTTTTATCAAAAGTTTATTGATTGTCGCTTAAATATGATTGCTCTTCCGTCATCGAATTAGTTTTACTGGTGCTAATGGCATTACAAACTATCATAAAGATACCGCATGTTTATAAATTTTAAAGGCGGTTCAACGTTGTATCGTAAGATCAGTGACTTTAACATAACCCCCAGACTCTTCTAAGACCGGCCGGTAGTAGTAACTACAAATATTTAAGCGTTATTATGTATTATTTACAGGTTAACATCAATGGGTCGCGAGGACATCTCCGACAATCTGATTAGCGCGTCCATATTCCTTCGCTTCCTCTGTCCAGCTATACTGTCTCCGAGCCTCTTTGGAATTACTCATGGTAAGTGTAAACACCGCGTCAACACAACTACTGATTTAATCAATAAACACTTAAAAAAAAAATTTATATTATTTTTAAAATAATAAAGATCTACATTTTATTTCGAATATTCTAGAATACCCGAACGAGCGTGCGGCACGCAACTTGACGTTAGTGGCGAAGACTCTGCAGACGCTGGCCAACTTCACGCGCTTCCAGGGCAAGGAGGCCTTCATGGAGTTCCTCAACGACTTCCTCGAGCAGGAGGCTCCCAACATGAAGGCGTTCCTCAGAGCAATATCGGTAACAACATTAATGTTGCGGTTTATTACAACGAAATACAGGCACGATGTTACATATAATGCCTTGATGACTTAATTGTATTGACGTATGAAAATCACGCTAGGTCCTGGGTCCGATCCTCGAATCAATTAGTGATTTTGGGTTTTTCTGTTCAGTAGCACTCCGAAATTTGGAATGTGTCCGGTAAAATGCAATGTGAATCTGACATGTCTGGCGAAATAACACTTTTAAAAAGGGAAAAGATGTGATAATGTGAGACATGAATTTACTCAAAAACTGATCAATTTAATTCCGTCGGTACAGTCGCGGCCACCAGACCACCAACAACAAATGCACCAACATCAAGAAGGCAGCAACAGGAACTCCTCGGCGTCGCAGGGATCCACTGTCGGCTCAGAAGGGTCCCGAGGGGACGCGTGCGTAGAACCCGACCCTGAGTGGGCGCCGCACGTAGACCTCGGCAAGCAGCTCGCGACCCTCCACGGACTGTTGGTCGATAGTTTACAAAAATTACCTCCTGCTAAGATTCAGGTAATATATTTATGTAGCTAAAGTTGGGCAAATAAGTATATCATCTGAGCGATTAGTAAAATATGTGTGTCCCCAATGTTTAGAAAACAATATACTGAAATAGTAAATTTTTGTAAAGCTTACCAATCTGACTGATTAATATGAAAGATAATATGGCAATAGAAATATTTGCTTGAATGTATCCGTGATCATAAAAACTTATAAAGCTATAATTGCATTTTGTTCTTTCAGGAATTGGACCCGTTGTCCGACATACTGGACGAACTAAGCAAGAGGTTAGTGAGCAACGATAACGGACCGACGCAGCCAATCTCTGACAATATATTTAGGTAAGAACATGTGGATAAATCTAGTAGAAAATCTTCAAAATTTTAATGATTAACTTTATAGCAAAAGTGTAAAAAGGCACATAAAGAGACGTAAATAAACGGAAATTTAAACTTTTTCCTTAATATAACTGATCACCTCTCGTTTTTACACTTAGTAAAATTAACGTATATGTATTTATTTGTTTCAGGTTCAACGACCCGACGTGCAACACAACACCAAAACAAATGAACGTGGTTGAACCGACAACAAACGGTCAGATGAACAGCAACTTCGCTCACAGCTCGCCGATCATGAACAAAAACGGCGTGCAGTTCAACATCAGCCCATCCAAATCCAACGCCGAGGAGTCCAAATACAAGGGGGGTTACGTCGCCGTTTCCAAATCGCCAAGTTTCAACCTCAGATCAGCCACTCTACCGAGGAACGGATATGGATCCAACCCTGTCAATCAAAACGTGAACCCTGATCGGTACAGCTCGCAGTACAACAACCAAGAACACTGCGTCAATCTAAAGGTCGTGCAAATTGGCTTCGGATCTGATCAGTACCCGAAAGGAATCAGCAACGGAGTCAATGAAAGTCTCGAACGCAGAATGCAAGAGAGGTATAAACCGAACAACTACACCCAACAAGGGCATTACCACAACTCCAACTATAATAATAGCACAGAAAGATCTCCGAGTAATGACAGTATTAACCATAATTATTGCACGAATGATATGCAAAACATAATGAAAGAAACGGCTAACATAGAGGAACTGTCAGATTTGTTGAAGTACGCTGACGATTCTGACATCGTTGAGGACAAACTCATTATAAACAAAAAGAATTTAACCCAGTCCAAATCGAACAATAACAACAACATCGTCAACGGAAACAAGACAAATTACACAAACAACGGCTCGAATGTCTCGATTAGTGGACTATCAAATGTAGCAAGTTCCGGCTACCAAAGCATTGCAACGTACAGCCAAAGTTCTAGTCCTATTGAAAACACAACGCATCATCATCAATCGTACGAGAACGGTGGTCAGCCGATGAGCCGATATTCGCAGCTAAATTACCAAAAACAGAGAGAAAAACAATATTACGATAGCAAAAATGAGAAATTCTATCCAAAGAGCCCAGTGCAACAAAAAATCGAATATGATATCCAAAAATACGGTATACAAAACTTCACAACAGCGGACAACGCGCAAACAAACACCAACATGAACACTAAGATAGCGCCATTAGTATTCACGAATCCGGTTTACAACATGGAGGACAACCGCCAGTCACAGGAGAAGAAGAATAATGAAAATAGAAACTCAAAGCGTTGTGCTTGTGGTTCATCCAGTTCATCGATAGATGAGGAGGGCTTGAGCACGGACAACGTGGAAACTAACTCGGAAGAGGGTTCTACTAACTTCAATGAGGATAGTAGAAACTATGACCAACAGAACCGCAACAATACCCACCGAAAACTCACCAGAGATAATTGTAATTATGAAGATTTGTACCAGAGGAGCAACCATAGTCACTCGCCGAGAATAAGGGATGACGAGTCGTCAAGCAATTCGCCAAGTCTGCGGAAAAGTAGCAAAACGCGAATGCCCAGGACGAATCCTATGCTTTCTTACTCCACGAATCAAAATCAGTTGAACCTGAAACATTTCGGCCAGAGGGGAGAGACGCTATACGAAAGCAAGCCTCACCATATATCCACTGATTCTGGTTATCCTATGAGCAGGTCTGATTCCAACGTGGAGGAAGTGAACAAAGAAATGTATAGACTACAGATATCGAGGAGTCAGAAGGCGTTGTATAATATGGAGAGCACTAAAAATTCTCCAGAGAAATATTCCATAACAGAAAGTACAATTCCCGAAACGAATTATCCCTTAGACAGGACTTACTCTGGTGCAAAAATATCTAGCAGTAGGTTGAATGAGGATATGGAAAGACATCAGGATTACTATGGAGTGCGAGAGAGGAGGGAGTCTCCTTCGAGAGGGCTGTTTAACCGCGAGTCGCAGTCCAGTGAAGCCAGCGAGCGTGCGCCTGTGAGGACCGAGCGAGAGATCCCGGGCCGCGACAAGCTGCAGAGGCGGCTGAGCTTGGAGTCCGCCAGGGAACTGACGGAGAGCTCAGACGAGATGGAGGACACGCTGTACAGCACCACGGGCCGGCGGCGTACGTCCAAGCATCACAGGACTATTGAACAGGTGAGTGCTGGTTCACTGTATCAATAATTATAATTAACTAATAATTATATTTAACTTTTATGAAATGCTAAAGGGAGTTTATTTTACTTCGATTGCAAGTCATTCTTACTTTGGTTATTGTTATTAAAAAATTATAGATGAGTTCGTATCTATGGTTTTAATAATACTAGCAAATCGTTTATAAACATTATGTAACCACTTTTTTCTTTTTATAGTATGAACGTGAAATAGAGAGGTTGAAGTGCTCAGTGGAACTATTACGGGGGAGACTGGGACCATCCGAGCCTGGCCAGGACCATACCGATGCCAAAATGAAGGCTATTATTTCCAGGTAAAGTACAAAGTTATTAAGCCATAAATTCAATTTTATAAGTTTATACGATAATAATTATAGTTTATGATAAATCGTATTAAAATTCGACCGCCTTTTAAGGAAGGTATAAAAAGATTACAACGCCATGTATGATTTTAGTTTTAATGTTAACATACTGCGAACTTCATTTCTTAAGTGTAATTAAAAATAAAAGTTAATTTCTAGGTTAATTTGCGTCGAAGAAGAACTGAGGCGGGAACAGCGCAAGATGGCCGCTGCTTTGTCGCACAAACAGCGTGTGATCGAGGCGCAAGAGCACAGGATTGCGGCGTTGGACGAGGCCAACACGAGGCTCCTCTCGGCACTCGTCCATCTACAACAGCGCGCCCCCCACCCCGCGCCCGCGCACCCCCCCGCTCCACACAACTCACACCCCTCGCCGCACTCGCAACATTCACACCAAGAATTACAAATATAAATCTATGTATTATACAGCGTGGTGCTACATGTACGTTATGATTATGCATTTACTGATGTTAAAATCTTGTGCAAATTTGATGAAGTTTATCTGTTATATTTCAAATATTTTCCAATACTTTGTATATAAACTGAGAATGCTAAAATAAAATGTGTTCAATGTTGAAATCAAACAATATTGATTTCAAGCATTAAAAAGAAACAGTGAAATTGATTCATTAAACCCGAAATTGTATTATATTAATAATGAAATGTCTATGCAGGATGCCGTACATGAATTTCCGCGCTGTAGAGCTTAGCAAGTAGTAGAGGGGTGACGTAGTCGCTGAACTGAATAGAAATCGTAATTGCCTTAAGTAATGTGCGATCTACCCCGCTCTCCTTCCGAGTGTAAGTTATTCAGAGCAATGTTTATTCATTAACGTTCGTTAGTTCAGATCGATAATACATAACAAAATATAAACTTAGTCGTCTCTCTTGTATTTTTAATTGCTGAAATAGTGACGAATGCGTTTATTAATATTCTCGCACAAATTGTTCGATGTTTCTATGTGTAATGAACTAATATTTTATTATAAACAATATTCAATTAATATTTATGCACAATTCGTCTGAAACTGTGAGAAATTTCTATCAGATTATATTTAAATATTTTGCATGCAGTAATTGAATCGCCGTTGAGGCAAATTTGTTATCGTAATTGTTTACAAATCACAATGTTCGTTTTGCCATTGTATTATTTTTGTTACACTTGTTTCATAAATTTAGTTATAATGAATGATGCTTTAACCGATGTTAACAGTTCGTTCGATCAGTATTGATTTAAAACTGGGTTCTGTTCGCGCCGACATGTTTGTTTTGTTTTCTATAACAATAATTATACCAAAGACGATTGAATATCTCTTAGGACTATATTTGCAGCGGTCAAGTGACGCCGCTGCAACTGTAGAGCACTAGTGTTTTAAAATAAAACGTTAATAGATTTTATAATAGTAATCGTAAGACTTGTATGATAATATTCTTAGAGGAAATTTAAGGAAATGTGGTATAAACAAAAAATATTTTTAATATCATTGGAGTATTATAGTGCGGATTATATATAATGGTATGAAATATTTGTATCGCTGAAAAAATAAATTGTACCTACATTTTAAATTAAGATGTTTCAATTTGTAACTCACACATTCTACAACTTAGTTGTTTTACAGTGAAAAATATAATTTTAAGCCGTAACAATGTAAAGTATACCTGAACAAAGGTATATTAACTTTATCACATTAAATTATAAATTATGTATTTCTGACTATTATTTCTATTCCCTTCACCTCAAAATTTCCATAGCTAAGTCATAAATACTTCAGTAACATGTCAGTAATGGAGCCTATATTTTGAACAACGATAGTATAAACTGTAGAAAATTTTGTTTATAATGATATCAGTCGAGTGTTTCCGCCCCTGCTGGTAAGCAAACATAGCGTCGCCTAGCTAGTGTGAACTTGCGCTCAGCCGCCTCTTTCGGATTATAAGGGTGCATAAGCTGCAGATCCTCGACCCTCGCCGACAAATACGAAAAGTATATTTCTCGGAACTTCTTGTCCGGGAACTGAGCCTGACACATCGACGGCCACAACAGATTTGTGAGGTACGCATACGATCTGTACAACTCCAGACGATATTTCTGAGTATATTTTTTGAATTTCTTCTGCAAATCAAATTTTTGTACCCAATCCGTCTCGCCCATAAACCTGTCGTCCTTGGGCGGATACACGTGTCCATAGTCATTCATTTCGAGGGTTTTAAACATTTGCCAGTGTATAGAGCTCTTGCGCAGTTTGTCCGCCTTTGAACTTGCAGAATGAGGGCCGTATATCCTCCGTCGCATCCATTCCTTTAGCTCCGGGACTAAATGTATGTCTGGGAGTCGTGCCGCGACATTCAATTGTTTCATCATCCGTAGCGCACATTTCAAGTAGTCCACCGGCTTCGGATTCTGGCCCAGACAAGTCGTCGACGAACGTTTTGTTTTCTTTTTCTTTTTATCTTTCTTGTCCTTCACCGTACCATCATCAACGTGTAAGACGCTGTCTGTATCCCATATCTTTTTGAACTCCTTTTCGACATACAAACGCTTCTCGTTTATATCGTATATAGTGTGATAATTAAATGTAAACGGGGAACCTCTGGTAGGTTTTTGAAAAAATGGCAAATCTTCAGGTAGAAAGTTCCCTTCGTTGCCATAATCGTAGTGATGTCCGCAATAGCATTTTGTTTTTTTCACATACTCGAGCACTGTGTCTTGCCATTTCTTTACGCAATCGCAAGGATCGGGTTTCGGCGGCGGCGGTCGCGCACGGTAACCGCAGTGTATATTTATGCATTCATTACCCATATACTTGTATCCGCCGTGTATGAGATCCCCAGACGCGGGCAATATTGTCACGTTTCCTAGTACAAACACCGACTTTCCATTTATAGTGTAGACTCCGTTAATGAGGTACTGGGCGTTCGAATTGCCGGTGGAGGGCGCGACGGGTTTCCTTCTGCGACCGCCTTTCGGCTTCCCTCCACCAATGCCGTACGATTTCTTTACTTCCGACAAGCATATTTTTGAACTTCGTATTCTGCGATGGCTGCCGCGTCCTACTGTCTTTACCGTAAGAGTAGTGACAGAGGAGTACGGTTCTATGGTCATCACGCCGGCTATTTTGTCGCAGTAACCTCGAGGTAATCTCTTTTTCGGTGGCGGGGGCGGCGGCGGCTGAGGAGGCGGCTTGTACACCGCAGGGGCCTCGTCTTCTGTGTAAGCTAAAGGGTCATTCAGATCATCTAAATTAGGAAGAGGTGCAGGTTTAAACGGTTTTCTCGCAGGTGGCTCATAAAGGTAAGCGATCAGCTTTTGTAGATAAGGGGATGCAAGCGGCGGCTCGCTCTTAGGTTTTCGTTTAGGCGCTGGTTCTTTCTTCTCCGGCTCTGCACGAAACCTATCTCGCAATAAACTTATGAGATTATCTAGACCAAGGTACAGTATACCTGACAACATGAGTCTGGCGTTAAGACAATAAGACAACTGCTTTCCGTCTATCGAGTGTCCGTAAGTCATCAGAAAAAGTTGTGCTAACATTTCTTTAGGGTCATGACGCCCTAAATAAACGCAATTCATGAGGTCTATTGTGTTCGGTCGTGGATATAAACCGAGCACTTTCATAATACCTCTGGTTCTTGTAGGCCGCCCTTCCAATATATCTTGGTATATGGCAAATTCTAAACTATCTAAAGCTTTCCTCTGTGTTACACCAAGAACTTGATACCATTTAGGGCCGATGGATTGTTTGATTGATTTGAACAGACGCTTGTCTCGTTGTTTGCGGATTTCTTTGAGTTCTTGCATAAATATTTGACGCTCACGGGTTTTGCGCGCATACACGATTTGCAGCCGCCGATGGGTGCGCTCCTCGTGACTTGTTTCTGGGCCATGATTACCCATATTGCAAATAAAGAACGTTTGAAACTCTAAAACGTAAACGTATTTTTTAAGATTTTTACTACAATTTAGAAAAAAAATATATCATCTCAGTCATGTTTATACGAAGTATAAATAAATGACGTGTTCTTTAAAAATCAAATGCTAATGTCATACGAGCAAAGAGTTTGTACATTTAAAGTGCTGCCATCTACTAGCGAGTAGTAAACACAACACCCTATACACGTAAGCGATCGGATTCCATGAATTGCAAATGTATAACGGTGTCTGAAACTATGAAAATTTTTGATTGATAGACGTGTGGAAGCAGGGCAGCGTGACGAGTGACGTGGTGTTGGCGAGCCGCGGCCGGCGCGACCGGAGCGACCGGCGCGATCAGCTGTGTGAAACTCGGACGGTCGTAGACCCGCACCCCGGGGTGAACGACCCCATCTATCACCTGAACTCATTCATACACCGACGAATTGATCATAATATTTAAACATCTCACTTTGTTCCGGAAACCATACATCAACAAACAGTTTAAACGAGTAATCGATTTATATGAACTATATAGACGCTCAATGAAGCTTGGTACTTTGCAACAACGTTACATAATATTGAACTTGCGTTGTTCCATATTTTTAATTATAAGAAAAAATAATAACGTAATCTCTCCACAGAATACCTTGTTATAATAATACACAAAGGTAAAAACCGTAGGAATAAGCACTAATCGCAGAGTCCGTAGACTACTTCATTATGACAATAAAAACATATTTTTTAATTAAAATGTTATGATCTTTGTTCTCTTTTATACTAAATGACTGAATAACCTGCAATTTAAATTATGAATAGCGGGAAAATAAAAATTATATATTAATCCAAGGAAAAATAAACAATCTACGATCTACGACTGGTACAAAAGATCACAATGTTTTTAAAATAAATGTAAATAAACAAATTATCTGAATATGAAGATTCCGAACGCATCATCCTGCGTGCGGGTTAAATAAATAATTTATGAATCATATAACAAGCCCGACAGCGACAAAGCGACGTAGTTAAAAAAGATCCACATTCCTAAGTATGAAATGATTCATTGATACCATTTGTTATTTTCGTGATGAACTTTTCCCCTTTTTATTTGTAGGTACTTACCGCTTGCGATGAGGGTGATAATTTTTTACAATTAATAATGAAGAACAATGTGTAAATGCAAAACATTAATTTGCTTTAATGTGTATTTATGAAAACAAATTGCGTTATAATCATATTCAAACCGATTCCTGAAGGTCAAGCAAGTGGTTAGCAATTTAAATGAATTTTATTTATGTACTCAAATAACCATCGTTATATGCAAATTACCAATACTTCATTTACTTTTCTTGTTATCCAATACCTGGAGATAATCTGTATAATTAAGCCTGTATCAAAGACAGAGAAAATCATACGATTTTCCAATTCTACGTTTGTAATGTATAGGACGATGTACATAAAATCGACGGCTTATTAATTGTCCTTGAAAAAATCATTTGTGCGCCGCCCTTAAGCGTTTGGCCCAACTCTATTAGCAAGCAAATAAATTGCGTACTTTCTTTACATTACCATTGAACGTGAGATGTGTATCGGCTGCCAGCCGATCTCGTGCTAAGCTCATGCGCTCACTTTCCACGTGTCAGGAAGTATTCGAAGCCACTTTCACTCCATTCAAGATCAGCCGTTCCGCTAACGGCGTGCCCTGCGCACAATAACTCAGCTATTGTCTTTATGCTTGTAATACTTTATTGCTCAATGCTTTCATATGTTTACACGAATTTTAGACATAGATATAACCAATTTTGTTGATTTTTACTGTTGACGAAGACTTAACATCCTTCACGGTCTCGCGGCGGGCTAAGTGTATGTGGCTGTATTGGACGCCAGAAAATGTAGTATTACAATAAATGCCTTAATTTTAAAATTTTAGAACGCATTAAGAACGTTGGGCGTAAAAATTTCGGATAATATTCGTAAACTTAGTTTAATTGCTTATTTATAATTGTTTGATACGTATTAGTAGAAACAAGAAAGGCTATACCAGAGTATGTTAAAAAGTTTCTTTTTATCAGTTGTTTTTTTTCATTTAAATTATACATATTATGTCTGTTTATAAATACAACTTTGGCGATACTCGTAGTAGACAGAAGTACAAGCAACTAACACTCGAGGAGAATGTATTTCTGTTCCAAGTTATGTTAGTGTCTCTCAATAGTAGGCAACTTTATCGTCGCACTGAATGCAACAAATTGTGGAAAACTATAGTTATTATTTTTCACTTCGGTATACGTTAAACTTTTCATAATTCAAGATATCACCTATAGTAATATAGAGCCAATAAAAAAAAAACAAAACTATGATCCAATTTTCTATAGTAGAGTCTATAGCTTAGTAGTGCTTGTTAGACAGCTATTTTAAAAGATTATTAAAATAAATTTATCGAACCTTTGCTATACTATATTCTTTTCGATTGTCCCATAGTTAGACATTTTTAACATTCTTTCGAAATTCTCTTGGCCCGCGGCATTACCCTAGAATTGCAGGACAGTGTATGATTGCTGGATTCTGAAAAATATAATCATACTGGCAAACAATAACTCTAATTTATTAACACCTCTTTACTCCGCAATTGAAACAAATTTACGTGTAAAATAAAATTTGAAACAAGTCACACACCTCAAAATACATAGAGTAATATAGAATTTATAAATAAAACTATAAAATTTTATAATTGTCTCAAGAGCATCCAACGTCCAATGAGAAAAACCTACTCGATTTCCGTTCATGTATCTGTAGTAACGAATAACGATACAAAAGTGATTGATTTATATTTAGTATCATGTATTTTTAAAGTATCTTCAGAGACCGTAAAGGTTTCAGGCGCTATTTCCCCGTGGGGTCAACGACCGTGCTCTTATCTGGCGGTGTGTGTGAGTGTGTGTGTGCGTGTGTGTGTTGCGCCCGCGTCGCTGTCGTGTACTGTGTATGCGGAATTATTATGCAACGCTTATGAAGCGGTTAAGCCGCATTATCCAAACGCGCATCAAATGTAGATGAAGTCCGTTTTGTATCCAAATTTGTAGGAGTAACATCTGTACTCTTATACTTATATATAGTACAGTAGACAGTTTACTATTTTAAATTTTGTAGCGTTGTTTGTGCTTTACGTTCGGTAATATTTCTTAGTAACAAAATTTTAATAAATCACAGATTGTAAATTAGATCTATACCAATAAAATCCTAGTTTTAAATAATTATTTTTGAAAAAATATCTTAAAGACGCAAGAAATACTTTATTGAGATTATGATATTACAAACAGTAACCCCCATTTAAATTTCATTTTGTGGTGGTAGAAAAGAGTTAATAAATTAGCAGCTAAGTCATTTTTACCAGGAAAAACGTTTTACCTAATAATCTTTACTAAGTAGGTAGGTATAATATTATTAAATATCTCAGCGATTCCTTGAACTCTGCTAACGGGGAAAACAAATTTATAATCAAGTATTTATTGTCAATAAAAAGCATACTTAACTATGGGTACCAGGACATTCTAAAGTGATAGTAGATTGTATCACCAAACGCGAGAGAAAGGTATTGTAACTCTCGCTAAAACATGTTAAAACAAAATTTACAACATGTTTTGTATTAAAAATAGGTGCAGTTGCTTAGCTGTTACTTTTCCTTTCTGATTTTAATAAAATGTTTGTTTATTTTTTATAATACTTTTATATAATTCACGAATTCAACTCTAGTAAAGTAAAATTTATAAAAAAAACTATTTAGTGAATATAAATTAAACAAGTATACTTAAAAGCCAGTGTTATAAATGCCTCTCGCTGTCACGCGTTCGATCACTTTTCTTTTTAACTTTAAAATATCCCTAACCACCCAAAACGAGCCGATTTGTATCCGATAGCAGCGTGACACTCCAACGAGACATTATTGTCACGACAAGTGGCAGACAGGTGGCCTCAGATCGCTTTACCAACTAACACGTAAATTGGGAAAGAAAGCGCACGACAAGATCGTATCCTTTGACAAATAGTGCCACAAGGGAGCGATGCCCAAATATTGGGTGAACAACCTTTTAATGCTTTGAGGAGACATTTTATTTTTACCATACGTATCTACAAGAACAGTTTTAGAATTAAAAATATTAAAATAGTACATGATACCCATTGTTTACACGTGTCGATTTATGATTTACTTTAGTTTGTTTGTGCCAAATAGTTCGTTCTATCTGTGGCCACCAAGTTATTTTTAATTTTGTGTGATTAGATAAAATATGGTAACCAGCGTCGTTATTTTTTCTTGTATATCAAAACTAAATTTATTTAAACGTATCTTAATAACCGCTAAGTTTTCTCGGCAGATAGCTGAACTGCTAAACCTGACATTGAACACTTCTAGGTCATTGATTGATCGTTTGATGGTCTAAAAGTCATCTAAGTATTTATTCTGACAATTTCTGCTATCTATTTTATACAATGGTTTCATTAAAAAAATGTTTTAAACAATTGTAAAAACAGATTATAACAATAATAACGTGTATGCGTGGAATTTTCATTAATATATAATAATAAAATTACGTTAGGTTTAAAGAAATTTACTATCAAAAAGACTACATTCACTTGAATATACAATTTGCATAAAACTACACACAATATTAATTTAAAGTATTTATAAAAACAGTGCATAGAACAATTTTATCGAAATGCTATTACAGTTACCGATTCGGACAATACATAGAATACTTCCCGTACACAAAAGCGATATCGTGAATATGAATCGCCAGACCGAGCAGCGTATGAACGAAAATATCTACCGTTATCATTATCAGCTACTAATTATAGCGGGCCGAGGACCGCCGCTGGCCGAGTCAAGGGTGCGTTCACTTCAAGTTCAAAGGTTACCACCTAAGGTTCACGGCTCCTGAATTCCTTAGCTTATCTATGATAATGTTTTGGCTGCCTGAATGGGGTTTATGCCACAAATAATTATTTGTTGCGGATTTGTGTTTTCATTATTTTTTTGCTATAAATAAATTCACTGTATGTTACTGAAGTGTGTTTTAGCGATAAATATTGTTAAAAAAAGTCGTAAAATGTCCTTATTAGGACTGGATTCAAATATTAAATTCCGTCATATATCTCCCCTTGTTGAATGTCCGACTCGCCCATTTTCCTTTCTATTAATAAATCATATTCATAATATGTAGTAAATGATATTATAAAATATTATTTAAGACCACTTAAAATTTTCGTGAATTTTGGTCTGCTATTTTCATTGTAAATATTAATGGAAGGGGAGTGAAGAATGCGTCACTCACCCTTTTTATTATGTTTAAGTGCGTTATAATGATTACTAGAAACTTATAAACGACTATAACGTAGGTTAAATAAGTTTATAGGTGTAGTTCACACTGTCAAACTAGGCTATATGTAAATAATTTTTACAATTACTTTATAAATAATAATTTGCCGTTGTCAAAGAATTATTTATCCCATTGCTATAAGTCTCTTGTACTGATAATTATTTATATTTCGTAACTGCATTTTCTACGGATACTGTGCTATCGCAGTGTCATACAAATTCAAATGTACGTCTCCAAATATACCAATACTGAGTTAACAATATCGTTTTTTAAATTCCCATACTAATCAAATCCCTACTGTACATACTTCACAAGCGAAGCACATATTTAAATAACAATTGCCTATAATAATTACATTAATTCATTCGGTAGTTTTAGCGATAGAAAAATGGTGACATTTGGACAATGGTTTTCCGGTTCCCCAAGTGTTTGTGCGCGTGAGTGCGTGTGTGTGCGTGTGTGCGTAAGGATCACGTTACAGCTGAAACTGGGGGCGCCTGCCGAAAAGTGCGGTCGTCGACCCGGTCAGGAGCGCGGCCGTAGAGCGCGAACGACGCTACTTGGTACTTTGTCTAATAAGATGGCATCATTTCGGTGGTAATATTATCAGTTAAACATCTAATAAGAAAAGCATTTTTATATGAATATACCCAAAGTAATAAGAGTAGACTATAGTTGTAAATTGTGCATTTACATGTAGAATTCAATTTTAAATCTCAATATTTAGAAGATCAATTTAAATGTGAATTGAATTATAAATCACAAGACATACTCACTGTCATACTTTTAATAATAGTATTTTTATGAACAAAAAACAAGCTTATGGGTATTTTAAAACTTGACAACACAAATTCAATGATTTTCTCACAGTCTTTTAAAGTAATCATGAAAATATATTTTTTACATATCTATGTACGACATTGTCGAACAAAACATTACCTCACTTATGTACTAACGTTATAGTATCGAGGTGACGACCCGCAGAAAGGATTGTCAACGTGACGTAAATTGCAAGTACTTGGTGCATAAATAACTAAGTATAACGATATTGCGTACAAAATATTATTAGGTACGGGTTTAAAATTCTTATTAGTGTAATTTATGTAGCTTTAATACAAATCATTAAATATATTATTTAATAAAAAAATGAACAATATTTTTGCTAGAGTTTCAAAGAAATAAAAAAGTTAAGATATATACGAATAAAAATCCTATAAAACATTGTTTTAAAAAAATGTTACTGTTAGAATTTCTAGAGGTCAATAATTTTACTAGTTACTTAATTGTTATATTATTCCAATCATTTGACAGTTTTGTATGATAGGTTGACGATCGAAAATTATAAAAGCTTAGTTTCAAACAACAAACAAGTGCATATTTTTTGTGACCTTGATATTTCTTCCTGCGTATAAATAAATAATACAACCCTTTTTTGTTATTCTTTTGTTTAGTTGAGGACGGATCTAACTTCAAAAACAAATAAATCACCATTTCTACTTACGGGGGTGGTGAACAGATGCCACTAAATTGTAACGGTTTTTTTACATTCGCATTGTACTGTTATCATGGTTGCTCCGACCGTTGTCATTAATAAATATTGTATGTACTCGTCTTTCACTTTTTGCGTTATTGTTTTAGATATGTAAATAAAACTTAAAAGAGGTGTATGATACGCTGATTTACGTTAATTTTAATTTTTGGTAGAAGGCAGAAAAAGAAATAAATCGTAAATCATACACCTTGTAATAATGTACTTTATTATACGTACTAATTTTACACAATAAAAATACATACCTATTGCATACAAAAATACACTGAAGTTTTCCTTAAAGTCATCAAGTATCAAAACAGTGCGCGCGCTCTATAACTGGCGGTGATATATTTGGTGACATTGAACCGGGTCCATTGCCAACGACCTCGCTCCTCGGGGAAGCTCGGCGGTTTGCGTAATCGTTCCTGCGTACTGCCGAGACCCTAACGCACACAGGCACGCACTGATAACCACTCAATAAGACCCCGCGTAAACTACAAAACTCTCTGTATTTTTTTGCAAGTGTACCAACGGTGGGAGGTCTCGTTACGTCGGTGATTGACATTCTTATGTGACTCATTGCAGCGTAGTGATTTCTGATAAGTTTCGTTGACATTTTAATATACTTCCGTGTAAGTGGAATCATAATATTATAGTAATAATATTCAGGAACTGTGTATATAAACTACATGTGTGCCATTTTTATGAGTAGATATTTAAAGAGTACAAATTATTAAGTTATATGCTGACCTAATACTAATCATACAATTTCTCATCCATTTTATGGGTTTATTTCTATAGATAAATACACTATAAAAGTAAATTAAGAAAAAATATAATGTCACATTTATTTAATTGTAAAATAATAATGCCTGATGGCTCTCTGATTAAATATAAACATAAACTCAAAATTGATTTTTAAGAGGTTTTTCGTAAAGCGCAGATTGATGTATCTCTTCCTCAGCGGAGAGTGAAACATTTTTCTGAGTTTTAACACGCGTCTTTCATTTCCTGGACACTCATCAGTCTACGCCAGTGTTACGACTCAACGTTAATGAGTAATTTGACTGACATTTTAGCCTGTCTGCGTTCATTGATATTAATATTTCCAATTGTTTTGACGTCATGCGATATTAGGTGATGAAAAATTGTGAAATATGTATTATGCGCGATTTGCATCTTGATAAGAGAAATATCATCACAAAGACACGGTGATCTTGGGGATTATGACCTCTGTTTAAATAATAATTAGATTCAAAATCTTTAACCCTATCTATCGATCTTTAGGTTGTCCTGAATTTACAGAGTTCATTGTAATAATTTGTCCACCAACAAAAAGGGCCAGTTTGTGCTTGCCTACGGCGAAAATGGCCGATGTCTGTCCCCTGTCATGAAAAAGGGTGTTTTGACCTACATAAGCCCCTTCAGAGCACTGGCCTGCCGGCAAATAAAAGGGTTCGGATGTAGTCCATCAAGTATAGTGAAATTAGGTAGGCTAGTCAGTCGACGACCGTTATGTACAGTTTGAATTGAGAATTTTTCACGTACGTCGCTTTGGAGAAATACTGATAGTTGGTTAAATCTAATAATAATTAATTTAAAGATTCAGTTAATACAAAGACATTCAACTACAGGATAACTAAAGAACTCTGTGTTCGTACAACATAATACTTTATGTCGCCTCTGACCGTTTCATTCAGTTTCATTGCTTTCTTTTATGCTGTCCGTTTTTGTATAATAATTTTGACTTTACAAACTGTGAATAAACATGGCTTATTGTACTGCGCTAATATTTCAAATTTTATTGTTTTTTAAATGTTTTTAGAAGATATAGATATTTTTTGTAATAAAATACTTCCTTCATTTAATTACCAAAACTATTATCATATTATAATGAATAGAAACCTGAGAACTAGTCAAGTTGTATGAAATTTTAGGTAGCTATTTACGACTCTACTTAATTAATAGTATGTATTTAGTATGAAATTAAACTTGTGTGTTGGTGTGCTATAGTATATTTGTAGTGGATATAAACTCATTTTCCATGAGAGTAAACAAGGCACTCAAGGTCTGTGAGGGCGCGCCGTTGTTGGGCCCACGAGCGTTCACTCAGCGCTCGACCACTTTCACTGTTAGCGGGACCACGCGCAGTGCGCACCACCAATCGCGCTGCGCACATCGCCACTTGCCGCGCAACATCATCTCACGCGAACAATTACTCTGCAACATTGCAATACACAAGCACATGGCGCGCAACGTTGCAGAGCGACAAACCACCTCGGAAATCCGACACCCACTCTTCGCACATTCTCCTTACTCTGCCTTCCAGTTCGACACTACATTTTTCATACGTATCCAATTACTATAACGAGGGAGGTCTCCCACAATGTCATCACGCCTGCACCGCAACACGTACTCAGTATAAAAGCCAAAACACGCGGTCAACGGTCCCATTGCATTCTCCAGATCCAAACAGATGAAGTACGGTTGATTTAACAACCGCATACTTACATGCAGATTACAGTATACATGACGAGAATGCTAAACTAAAAAATGCACACAAAATACAGCGGATCGAGAGTCGAGAACGAGTCGACGTTACCCAAATCTGTCGGAACAATGGCTCCAAAGACACGGTAGTGGATGTGCGGTGTGGTTGCGTGAGGAAAGCGTCGTCGGGTCGCGTACTGCGGGTCCGATTCCCGGCGGAAGGGTCCCGGAGGAACGATTCAGGCGGGGTGGCGCGGCAGTGTGCCGGTCAGTCACCGCTCTGCCGGCGCGCCGCGCGCTCGCTGCCGTGTCGTGTCGCCTCACGCTCGCCGCTCGCCGTTCGCTATTGTTCCGAGCTGATACCTCCAATGTTTATCTGCAGCCCTGGTTGTTCTGGCACGCATGGCACGTCCCCGTATGAACTTGTGACGTGATTTTCTGTTTTCAGACTAGTGCATCCTATCTTTCAGTGGATTGTGACCGTTTATGTGTAAGAAAGTGGAGAGTGACTTGCAAAGCAGGATTATTATTGTTCAGGATTCTGTTGAGACTGCTGCCGGAAGATATCCAGGACTGAGCATTTCAGGTCTCAAATTTTTATAGCCTAGCAACTGTACTTTATAGATGGTAATTTAAAAGGCAAAGCTTATGAACTTCAATAGAATATCTCTCAGCAACCTTTCAATGTTATATTACTAAACAAGTAACATTTTTTGCTATCGCTTGAAACCTTTATGCCAACTTGAAGTCGTAGAAATTCCCAAACTTTAAGCATTCCATATAAGAGTTGTAAAGAAACTTGTTGCTTGTTACAAAAAAGTATTTTGCTTACTGCTATTGTGTGGACAGTATTAAATAGGAAACCATTTTATTTCTAAGAATTCTTTACAACGATTGCCTACTCTTTGCTTAGTTTGTATATAAAGTTTTCACAGAGGAACATAAGTGTGCGTAGAGTGTATGTAATATGTATGTGTAAAAATTAATTCACCACAGAAAACTTTTTAGGAAATAAAAAATGAGATAGTTGCAAATAACACTTAATTGGTTTATGATTCAGAGTGCAGGTCCCTTGGACGTGAAAAGCCTCTGATTGATCTACTAATGGAAATATGTTAAATGAGCCCTTAATTGAATTTCGCCGCGGATAATCATATTTGTAAAATGTGCATTGCGCTTCCATTGCATTGAGTACAAACGAGTACAAACGGACATATCTTCTTGCCTGTATCCCAAAGGGGTAGGTGAAGGTGTATCGAGTGCACACTCATTTCGTCACCGGTATTTCCGTCCCATAATGCGGTATCGATATTGACGTTTCGGTCGAAAACCTGACTGTCGGCAATGTTTTTCGCATATAAAATAGAAATTAGTCCACTTTCGTGTAAGCTGGCACCACGTCTCTGATAACACCTTAAGGTATGATGAGAGTTTACAAAGGTGAAAGCATGCCAAATGAAAAAACGTGGCACTCCAGTTGATTTATTTTTATGTTGAGCTGCAGTTTACATTTGCTTTGTAATTGAGGAAATAAAGATGGTAATAAATCTCGTTTCTTTCGAGCGAACTGGTGCTAAGTAAGCCTTAATGGTGTTTGGTGGTCTCAAATTGTTTGTCATTCCGTATAAAAGTTATTTCACTTGACTTTAGCTTGAAGTGACTCATTTTGGTAAAATTTTATTGCAAGATTTTCTTATGAGGATTCTGAATGTTTTATTAGGCGTAAATTTTTTGATGATTTAATAAATTTTATTCATTCCGAATATGTGCTCCAGGTTGAAAAGTTTGGTAATATATCTTAGGAAGATTTACTTACGCCCTTAGTTGCAACGAAGCATATGATGCAAATTCGGAGAAACTAAACGCCCATAAGATTGCGCCGGTAATCTCGGATGGGTAATCAGGGATGCAATTACTTTACAAGTGTCTGCCGAACGTAGTTGTCTTATGTTATAATTAAACTCTTTTAATACGGTCGCTTACAATCTATAATACACACATTCAATTGGCGGAAAGCTTTTATATTAGGTATTTTCCAATAGGACCAATCTAATGGTTTTCTTAATTTACAGACAATGATTGAATTTCTTTTATCTCGTTATTTTTAAACGTATAATCTTTATAAAAATAAAAACAGTGGTAACCAACCTGTCAGTTTATTTTTTTGCGGCAAACGAAAATAAATTCTGTAAACATGAACAGGCGGTGGTAAAATTCGTGCGCGATGCATTTCCGATATGGCGAAAGGTTCGTCGCCTATTACGTCTGAGACAGAAATAGACCGAGGCGAAAAGTAGGTGAACTCAGTATTTGTATTAATAACGTTCATTCAAAACGGGATGGGCCCGCGGCTGTGGCTTTTAACAGGGCTTGGGAAAAGCAATTGCAACTCTTAGGAACATCTTTTTATAAACATTTTTGGAAGTCAGTACTATTAAGTAATTGACTCGGAATAAAACAAGCTCAGGTGAATTGGTATTTAAGTAATGTATAGCACATTCAATTATATATGAGGAATTATTAGGACAATTATATCTGATTGTTCGTAATTTTTATTCCACCAAAATTGCATTGATTTAATTGTGTTTAAGGGTTGAATTTTTAACAATTATGATAATATTTACTCATAAATAAAATACAGCTTAAATAAATTAAAATACAACTCTTAAAAAAAAACAACATAATGATTAAAGAAATAGCTTTTAACTATTATTATTTTTTATTTGGGACAACAAACAATTGTGTAACACTCTGAATGAATGCAATATTATAACAGACCACGAAAATAATAAATACAAAGCCTTACAAGAGTCACTTAGTGTAGCGATTCTCTAAAGCACATTGAACTACGAGTAGGTACAATCGCGATCAGTCCCAAAATAGCATATTTCCATATTTATAAGTTTTACCCTTTTTCTTTGTAAAAAATCCTCGGTAATCTTACTTCGATGAAGGATCAATTTTGAGCCAAAAATAATGCCGACAATATAACCTTCATTCTAAAATGGCTGTTTTTAAATTATTTAATAATAACAGAAAAACACATTTATTCTTGAAATGCTGCAATTTTATTCTAATATTGTGATAAAATAAATTATACATTATATATTTAATTAATGTACTGCACACACTACTCGTTTTGAATTTGAAATGTCCAGTTCGACTGTAGAGATCCAGCGCATTACTCTTGATGCTATAGAGAAATCCAAATTAGTTATTATATTTACTATAATATGTAGTTATTCAGTATTTTTTTGTTAATAGTTATGCATTCAATGATCATCAATTCAATTTTTTTTTGTATATATTGCAGTGGCGATGGGTGAAAATTTTCAAAAGGTAACCCGATGCAAAAAAATAATTAATATATCGCCTTAGTTAATATATCGCGGCTAATTGAACAGAAAACAAAAACGAAGACGTTCGGAAATAAATCTAAAAGGGAAGCCGGGAGGAATCGGGTTGTATGGAGATTCGCCACTGATATATGAGTTTTATGTTTTAAATTAATAATTATTTATACGGGCTTTCATTGTATGTGTATTTTGGAATAGATATAGGTATTAAAATATTTCTTACTATGTTTCCAGCCACCCCATCGCCTTACCTTCCCTCGCGGCCTGTAGAGATGAAGGAAAAAGGCTGAAAACATATACAAAAGGACAAAGAATAAAAATGTAAGTATATGGCTAATTATATAGTCTAAGCGATTTTTAATCATAATTTTATTAAAGACCTTATTCATGAAACTGCACATTTTTTAAACTGCTATTTTAAAGGTAATTAGATGGTTCTAATTATTTTGGAGTGCTTAGTGGAAGCAAACGCATAAACTTGTGAATGAATTTCGATAAAATCTGGCTTGCAAGAAGACCGAGTGCCGAATTAGTTTTTACGCCAGAGAACGCAAATTAACATTACTTTTTATCCCAGAGAATGCTATAGAAGGATTTTTATTTTGGGATTAGAATAGTACTTGTAAGTGTGTGTGCGGAATGGCGAATAAAATCAAGTATCTTAAAAATAATGTAAGTGGTCTTACTAATATTCTATACATACGTGAAGTTTGTGAAAACTTTTTGATGTTTGTTCGAAGTAAACTTAGAAACAGCCAAACGGATTTGAATGAAATTTGGCACACGGATAGATCATGTCCTGGATTAACATATAGGCTACTTCTTATCTCGATAATTTGCTCCGATGGGAAATTAGTTGATTTTAAATGAGATTTTAAGTAGATGGCGCTGTCGTCGTATAGATGCTATGGATCGCGATAATGTTTTAGGAACTTTTGTAGTGGGAAAGGCTCTTCACATGCAAGCAACACTTAATAGTATTTAAAAATACTTCTAATAACAAATAGTCGCGAACTAAAATAAACCATTTGTCCTAAATTACTTTAAAATATTTTTAGTTTACAAAATGGAACAGGGCCCTTATTCTGTATGGTAGTGTAAACGCGTAACGCGGCCGTGTCATGTTATCTTCGAGAAATGTGCGTGAAATGGTATTCTGTAAGCCAAATTTCTATAGTCCTAAACATGATGCGTTGTGTTACGTGCTTGTTACGCACTGTTAAAATAACGTGCGGGATAGAAAATAAGGCCCCAGTTCCAGAAAGATAATAACATTTACTCACTTATTTGTAACAAGATTCTAGGAGTGCTTGTAAAACGGTTACTGTAACTAACAACTTATCATGTTTAGGAGATTGTTGTGTAAAAAATATAGAAAACAAAAAAAAAAAAAATTCAGACGGATAACAAAATTATGTAGTATTAATTATTTTTTTAGAAAAAGATAATCAACTTTTATATTCATAGCCTAAGTTTCACTGGAACGCCATTGATAAAGTCTTTCTTTGATACATTCTACGTTGTCACCTTCATAATTTACCATCACCGCAAGTCATGGCTCTACAAATTAACATTTATATTATTTTAGTTACCAAAAAAGGTTCATTTTTCGTTGAAATATTATTCTATCATTAGGCTCAGGTTGATTAAACATTTTTGTTACATAATATCTATCTAGTTAAAATATAACATCCTTATTTCATGTTCATTTATAGAAAAGTATCATTTATATTTCAAGTATGCTTTACTATATTTGTACTGTGTATCACTTAAGGCAAAAGTAAAAATGCACACTGAAACTTGTTCCTCTTTAGAAATTAGAACCTTTGAATACGTTCTAAACAAAATAATTCTACGAAACCATTTAGTTACAATTTTACAATAACTAGGACCGGCAGTCGTGCGCGCAACACTAGGACTATTATCGATGGTGTTTAGATGCAAAATCGTGTGCTCGTCCACTGTGGTGTATTGTTGCAGGAATAATGCACTGACGGTAGTAGTTTATGAGGTCTTTCACCGGCCACATTATATAGGTCAGTTAGATTAGCAACGCTCCCCGCTCTGGTGACTACATGTGTTAGGGCAAACTGAAGGCACAACCATGATCCCCCATGCATTGATTTTGCATCTAGTAAAGACATAGGGGACATTAATTTTGACAAAGTTCTATATTCTGTGTAAAATGGAACGTTTTTTGTAAATATTTTTACTGTCAGAGTACGCGAGAGCTCGTTTAGGGTACAGGAAACTGAGCTCAAATATTTTTAGTATTGAGTTGAAAATGCTAAAAGGCTTGATAGAGATATGATGATATGTGATAAATGTACTGTTAATTTACCTGTTACTTACTACATATAGTTCAATTGATTTAAAGATAACACATTCTCTATTCAAAATTTAATTATAATACTATAAAAAGTATCTAGCTAAAAACGTAAATGATGTACTCATTGAATAGCATATTTAAAATTACAATATTTGACATTATCTAGTAATAAAATTTCAAAACGCCGATGTCCCTTAAATTGTGAATAACGCCTCACATTTAGGTGCATAGATTAAACCAACTATTAAAATTATTTTTATAATTAAATTGTTGATGCTTTTTTTATTTATTGTAAATTAATTTACTTCATATTTCCTTTTGGGGTTTACTTTAAAAGCATCCAAAAAGGATGATTTTCTAAAGGTATCGTCAGTATTAAACTTAAAATTAATTTGACAATTACATAATCTGACGACGATACGGTGTATTGTAATAAAATTCACTTATCTATCCAAAATTACAGCAATTACCAGAACTCCAACATACATTCGGAATGGGTATAATCTAAGCAATCCAACGCACCTTGCTGAATAACAAACGATGTACAGACAGACCGCAGTGGGTTTTCGTTGATTGGCAAGGGGCCTGTAGACAGGTGAGCATCAACTGTTAAAACGGGTGTATGTACTTACCAAATTACTCGGAATTCGTTATGGAAATATGATTTTACTTCTCAGAATGGTGTAGGAGTTTTGGACTTTAACTTCGGTAAAGATGTTTCTGTAAATTATAATTATGTTTTTAGATAATAAAACGCCTACGAGATACGTCCGCGTAATTTCTTAGCAAATATAGGTAGATTTATTGCTCATATGACGAAAATGGTAGGTTTCTTACTGCTGGTAGTGCCCTCATATGTGAGAGACCGACTAGGTAGGTACCAGCACAATGTCTTTTTTTGCCGCCAAGCAGCAGTGTGTAGCCACTGTTGTGTATCGATTTGAAGGACATTGTAGCCAGGGTAACTACTGGGCATAATAAGACTGAACTAAGGTCTCAGGGTGAGCGCAGTGGAGTGTACAGTATTTTGTAATTCTATGTTGTGTATGGTGATGCTAGTGTTTATGAGTGGTCGTAATGCTTACCAACAGGCAAGCGGCATGCTCGTCTCGTCATTCTACTGCAATAAAAAAATCAAATAACCGAATAAATCTTTAGAGGTACTTTCTAGGGAAACGTTCATTTCGTGATATGACTGTACCGGAAAACGGAAGAATAATTTCTTTAGACCCATACCGAGAACACTCGTTCACTTGATCGAAGCTTGTTGATATTTATTAAAAACTAGTTATCGCTCACGGCCCCGCCCGCGTGGAAAGGAGTTTTGTGATAAGTCCTAATATATATTTTCCAGTGTTAAAATGTTCCTTCCCAGGATTTCAAACTATCTCCTTAGCAAATTTTATCGAAATCGGTTCAATGGTTCAGCTGTAAAAGCGTAAGAGACAGACAGATAGAGTTACTTTCGCAATTATAAGTATGGAAGTATGGATTGATTCGTGATTATTATAATCAGCCTTACCTTCAGTTTACCATTAACTACATTATTACAGTTTACGTTAAACGATGATTAATGACATGATTAAATATAATAAATTGTATAAATAAAGTCATTAAAATTTCGTGATAAAATTTGTATCTTTATCTAACAATTGCAGTGTTAATTATTGACACGTTTCATTAAAATTCAGTATTAGACCATTGCAATACTATTCTTATATGTAATACCTAATATGACAGTAAATCATAGGCATTTTACAACCAATTTAAATATAAAGATCTGTGCACATTCGAGATAGCGTCGCAGAAATACTAGGTTAATGATTTCCTACAACGTTATAGTCCAGAGGTCTAGCGCGCCCTCAATATTACAAGCATTGTTTCCACTCCTTATCGTATTATAGCCGCGTGTACTTCCATTAATTTACGGTTTTCATGTCCCACATCTACGGTAATAAAATATAAGTTGATAAATTATAATTGTAATCAAGAAGACTTGGTATGGAAAAGTTTTAAATTTTTCGTTACGTTTTTGTATTTGTTGTTTTTTAATGAGTATATAATAATCATACTATTTAAAAAGTAAGAAAGATTTAGATAGATTTGCAATAATTGCATCTACTTCCGTCAGACTTCGTCGACTATCGACCCATTTATTACTAACTATAATATTTATAACTAGTGGGCTTGGCAGACGTTGTCCTACCACACTCCACCTTCTATGCGGACCGTATTGTATGTGGACTACATTTCAACTATCGGATCCAGAACTTTCCTACTTTTAAGCTGAAACCACATTCTCCAAAAATTGCATTGGAAATGGTGGTTTTGGAGATTAGCGTGGTCGACACGCGCCTTCTACATGTTATATGCATAAAACCTTTCCGCAAGTAGAAGCAATAAGTCTACAAACATTTGTCTCAATCAAAGGAACAATTTGGCACTACCTAAACAAAATGATTTTATATATTTGATGATAAATTAATTAAAATAAATTCAGCGCTGTCGTTTCGTATAAATTGAAATGTATATTTTGTCGGGAAAATCCTGCGATCGACATTCGCCGACAGAATGGATTTGTTGTGAACTTACGTCTCCGCGTGGCGCCGCGCGAAAATTATAGCAGTTCCCAAAACTTCTTAGTCTTTAGAGGTAGGTCTTAGTATTGCAGACAAAACTTCGCTCTTGTCGAATTAAAACATGACTTTTTGTTTTATTTTACATGTAAATTGACAATATGAAATTTACTTAAGAATGATGATCGTACCGTTTTTAATGGGGATTCTGAGAATGTTTATTTGCTCTTAATTCCTCAACCGGTTTAGCTTTTTTATGTTACGTAAAATTAAAAAAAGTAGCTGGAATTAAATATGATTACGGCGTTGAGGTCAAAGATCATCATTTGCGACATACAACAACAAATAAGCCACATAAAGTCAAACATGACACCGCTCTAGAATTTTTTATGCCGCGGAGTTCAAAATACACAAGCTTCCAAGTATACTTATATACTATCTAAATTAAGAGTTGGTATGCGTGGGTTTATATTATTAGAAAAACTTAATATTCGGATTCAGCATAGGTACTTTTACACAGAATATACGTATAAAAAATATAGGTATAATAAGCAATAAAAGTAACAAAGTCGTTACTTATTAAAAGACTAGCGCTACTGCGTTTTGGCAAACTCGCATAAACTACAAATTTGTATTTGGATAATTGTCCAAAATTACGTAATAAATAATTTTCCATATTAATCACATACTACTTATCAATCAACAATTAAAAAGAACATAGGGGATGACAAATGTCCGCGACGTTCCGCAAGCCGACAGACGGCCCAGTTTGGGCAGGTCGCCGCCCGGACGTGAACTCTGCACCGCGGTCGATCCGTCCTACCACGCCACCGTTTTTTTCATCCTCTCCACGAAAACTCACAAGTATCAATTTCGAGGGTATTTGATGCGTCAACCCAACAATTAAAATTCTTTGAATGTTACATAATGTATCTCATTTTTTATTTTATAATTCTAGTGTCAAATAGTCAATATATAAACATAATATTATGTTCTAAGATATTTTTTATTTAACAGCAAATTTTAATTTATTCAAAGATTAAATATAATATGATTTAATCGCCATAATTGCAACTCAATGGGGAATTATTTACCGAAGTTCCCGTGCAAGGCAGAGCGTTCGAGCCACCCCATCGCGGTTCGGCCACACGAGTCTGTGCGGGGTCAATGTCCGCTAGTGGTATATAGGTCAAATGGAGGCGCCTTCTCGTCTGTATTATGTCAGCCTGGTCGTCTTACGCGAATTCGGTTTTAACGACATTATTTAAAAGTTTTAGAAACACGTTTTCGAAACGGGAATAGATTCTAATCTCATTGTTTTGTGACCGGCTTTGGACGGGGCACTCGTGTAATAATAACAAGTTGTACATCAATGAATTATTTATGAACTCGCCACTGCGGAAGGGGTTTAATATTTAATTATAATTCGCATAAAAGTACACAGTAAGTAACAGAAAGTTAATTCTTTGCTCTTTCTCATATAATATGACATACGAACAATCGTTACAACGACAATAACTTAATTTGCGTACGCTCCTGTCCGTCGATTTATAGGTATTAATTTTCCATATAACCGACCATAACCTTTATCTTTGAGAATGCTTTAATTCAAATGCTTAGCAGCTGCCACGCATCACGAAGCAGCGAACACTTAACCCCATTTGTTAGTTAACTGCATTATAAAGCGACTGCGTTGCGGAGGACTGTTGGGTCGTGCATCACAGTGGTGTCAGTCGGCTCTTCAGTTAGTTGGGTTATAGTGATGCATAGAGTGGTCGGCTGCTGCGCTCGGGCAAAAGGGAAAGTGTTGGAGGCTTCCTGCTCGCACGCGGAAACGTTTAGTTTACTGTGCAGTGTACGTAACAACATTTCGCTTCAAAGCACAGTGATAGCGCACTTTGCGACACCTCAAGCGCCGTCCTACGTACGTCCTACCGACGCTAATTAACGCCTGCGTAATGTGATTGATGATTATAATCATATTTGCGTATGTCCCTTTTCCATTAGACGCTTCAACAAAAACTGGTCACTGTCATTTACTCCCTTAAGTAGCTTTACTTCTGCAAATCGACGTGACAAATTGTACACCTTGAATAGCGTGCTATTTCAGTATTTATGGAATACTAAGGGACCTTTTTCAAATGATATCGACATTATCGTTCAGTACAAGTAATTGTATCGGCAAACACTAAATATTGCAGATAAACAAAAGGTGCCAATAAATGCCCAAACATTATCTCGGTGATTTAAATATAAGGGAGGTTAAATCTAAAGATCATTGGATCAGGATACACTCAGACACGACAAAAGAAACTGTGCGTGAATCACTTTGGAAATTTTGTTAATTTTCGGTTTTAGAATGGTATTTTGAATTTTAGGTGATCATATTTTTAAGGCTTGGTTTTTATTGAAGCAAATTTATCAAAAAATTATAATAAAACGGATTAGAAATACCTTAAAATATCTAAACAAACAACAAAAATTGCGTAGGTGTTAGATATTGATAGTTATAGAAAGGTTAAGCTCATTATGGAAAATTTTCAGACACTAAAATTCAATAGCTTATAGACCTCGTGTGATATCGTTTAAGTCATCTTAGTATCGATGGTTTTACTTTCGAGCGTCATGCATCACTCTCACTGAGGCGGAAATAGCTCATCACCGCGCACGAAGGATCATTACTCGTCATTGGCTTCACAAGCCTATCATTGGCATACTGCATACATTATCTCATGTTAGACAAAAAATGTTACACAATTTTTTTTTACGTTTTTTCAAATATTTGAATAATTTTGTATACGATAGTTAAATTATAGTCGTTATAGCCAAGAGTTTGATGATTAATTAATTTCAGACCTATTCCAAACCCAACCCACTTCGAGAGACGCAACACCAAGGAATCAAAACATGTGTTACATTGTTATCCTTGCGTTATTATGTTACTGTTGCTCTCTATAGATATCAAATTCGCGTATAGAACAAAGAGCAGTGTGAACAGAGCCTAACGCAGGCGTGCGGCAAGCCGTCTCTTCCGCATTGGCTTTGCACTTTCTCCGCGTCCGCTGCACTTTGAATACTCACTGCAGAATTATATTGTAGGAAATCTATAATGCGAGCGGGAAATCATTTTTGGCTTTTGTATTTAATTCGGGAATTGTTCAATATTTTTTGTGAGACTATTCTTGTTCCAATGTTTTAAGTAAAATAAATTTAATTTAAATCATTTATCCTTATTATTTCAACTATTTTTAAACGCGTTTATTTCGGTATTAGTTACTTCGAAAAATATTTTATTGTATCACTTTACGTGGCGTTGAAAACATTAAATTAATTATATAAATACTTAAACTTATTATATCGTAGAAAGTAAATAAAAATTATATTTTAGACACCTGTCTCAATGTGGACGAATTAACGATTGGCTTTCAATATTACAAATATATCTCGTCTACTATATCTTTCGAATTAAAATAATCTTAATACAAATAAAATATGTAATAACCTTCCTTTCCATCTTATTAAGCTAAATGCACTCAATTCGAACTAAAACAAGAATTCTCTTCTCATTAGTAATTCACACGATCATTTATATACTAATGGCAATACCATCGAATGTGAAAGAGAAAAATCATGCCATGTACCATAGTCTCACATAACGCATCTTGCGTGAGACAGAAGCCTAACCGGAGCTGTTTCTGGAATGTCATTTTATTCGAGAATGATGTTTTAAATATTTAGGTACTAAGTATAAACAATCTCTGCAAAAGTTTCTAAAACAGAAGCGATTTATTGCATCATCTGCGCGACACCGGCGCCATCTATTTAAAGAATCAATTTAAAAAATCTTACATTACCGCGATTAAAAGGCTCTGTGTTGATCCAGGGCATGTTCTCTCTGTATGTCAAATTGCATCCAAATACAATTTGCCGTTTCAGAGTTTACTTCTAACAAACATCCAAACATTTTCAAAACTTTTTTTATAATATTGGTAAGAATTAAGATTTAGGAATCTAAAAATCTAAATTAGTCTAAACAGTAATGCTTTAAATGATACTCTTATTCGGAAATCAAAGCTGCGCTACGCTAGTAAAATACAAATCAGTGAAAAGTGGACAGGTATTTTAGACTGATTATAAAGGATTCTGAACAGAGGTTCCTAACACCAATGTAAAGTTCCTATTAGAAGCTAATGAAGTGCATAAACTTATCATAATTTCATGTAAACAACTCTGTTTAATTCTTTTGTGCCAATCGAATGCGCATAACTTTAATACACATTAGTGATGTCACGCAATCGAATTCACTGCTGAATGGTGATTGGACTTTAATTATTGATAAAACATCGATAAATTCAAACAAATCGGCCGGGGAAATGTTTGTCTCTTACGGTAGTTCACGCTGTAATTTAAAATAAACCTACAAACTTTTTTTTAATTACTCTAATTAAGAATTAATCGAAATATGTTTATGTAAAACGAATCGTCATTTATTTCTTTTAGCTGTTGACCAATATTTAACATATCCGCCTCGTTTTCGATTATTTCCTACAAGACTTAAAAAGGAAAAAGTAATTACAATTCACGATTCATAAGAAACTTTGCAGCAGAATTGCATATTTGACTTGCACATTGCATTTGTTGGCGGGCCTATTGAGACGGGCTTCCCAGAACTTTCACTTGCGCATTTCTACGAATCATAAGACGTTGCACAATGTACTGGTATCTCGAAGGATTAAATTTATAACGCAACTAATTGGTATTGTGCTCGATAAGTGAGATCTATAAACTTCGATGTTATCATCGAATGTCACGGTTCTGCAGTCAAATTATATTGTTTTATTGATATACGAACAGAAACGATTTAAGCCGTCAACTTATTTCAATACCAATTACAAAATCGGCTTATAATAATGTAATCTACACGAAGCTTGTAGTTCATGTGTCCTCCCTCTGCCTTAAATTTCGGTATCATTTATAGGTATATGTATTTTTATTTATTATTGCGGTATATATGTATTTGATGTGCGTACAAATTAATTATTCTCTTTAACAGAAACATACCCCTAACTTTATAACTGATATGTTCAACCCAGGACAATATAACTATAAGGATATCTAGTATGGAACACAGGTTATAAAATCAACTTACAATTTCTATGTGAGTATTAGAAAATGGAAATCCTAGGAAAGGTCGTCGAGCGCACTCGATCCCGCACTTAATGTTCTAACAACGCAAAACGTCGCGTTTGATTTCGCGGCGAAAGCTATTTACTTTCTGACTCATTGCAAACACCCGACTACACGATTTTAGCGTTAATAATAGGAATTCTTCGAAACATAGGCTGCAAAGATTTTGAATTACATGTTTTTTTCAAACTATAATGACCAGCTTGATCGAATGAATAAAAAAATGGTTATATTGATAAATATATTATCTAAAATTTTGCAAGTTAGGAAATAAAAATAAATTAAAGGCCATATATTTATATGTCATCAAAATTATTAATCTCACAAAAAGAGGACTGTAAGCAGTTGCTGAGCTTAGATGTTGGCTGACAAAGACACTATTTAAGATTCGATTTTTTTAAACCTCTAAAAGTTATACTAAGCGTAAATATTGTGTACAGCCGCCCAACAATTTAAAAACATTTTTGTAGTCTTCTATTACATTACGCGAACACGGAAGATATTATTCTGCTCTGCCGAACACCCTATGGCAAAATAAAATTGAAATTAATATTTTTTGGCTATGGCTTAAGTCAATTAGGTTTCTTATATAATATTTTACCACAGCACCTTGTTATGTATTTTTTGTTATTTACTAGTCAACGTAATTATGAAATTTTTTATTCAGAAGTTCTCTGATGTTGTTTACTTTACTATAACCAGCACCTACTCAAAATAGATCTATAAACATAATTAAGTTTAAAAACATTCCGATCATTAGAAAAAACACACAAGTTCCTTCACATAATTAAAGTAATTTTATTGTCCGTGCCACTTCTTAGTGACACGACAATAATTTCACCAATTACGACGTCGAATACCAAAATAGGTTGATTAAATTTGTGTGTGGTGGATAAAAATAGTACGTTTGAAGACATTTTGTTTCTTCATACTACCCCTGCGATAAACTATCAAATACAAAAATACTTTATTCGAGATGGCTGTAAGGTTATAGGTTCCGTTGCCCATTAAAAATATAGAAGCAAATGAGTCCATGTTTTACAAAGCTTATTAATTAAACAATTTACTTCGCGCTGTTAGTCAGATATAAAGTAATGAATCATTCAAATGATATTCGTTTACATATTTTATTCATAAAATACATTTTTGATTAAAGAATTGCGACAAATTAAGGTTGGTAATAAACAAAAAAACCGTTATGTATGGTTTGTATATTAATAATTCTACTGAATATGGCTATGGCCACCTTTTCTTTCGTATGATTCTTTTATCGTATGATTAAACATAAACAAATTAAAGATAACGAAAAAATCTACATTTAATTATTATTGCCAAATGATCTTAATTCTTGTTGGATATTTAATAATTGCTGTCCAAATAATTGCTACATAGTTGTAATTGGGTAGAAATTCATTGCTTCAAATAACCACTGATGTAGAATCATTATAATTATTTATTTATAACAAACAATTAAAGCATAATGTAAAACAAATATTGAATGTTCCTATATTTTTAGTCAATGGACTTTCATAATTATTACACGTTTCAATCGTTAATTATCACAATCCAAAATAACCTATTCTATATAAATAACCCATCTCTATTATTTGGAAAAAAAAATCACAAAAATCTTTTATAATTTTAGTTAATTGAGTTGTGACAGCACCATATACTTTCGCATTAGACTTTTGCGTCGAATTGCGGAGGAAGTCCAGGATCAATATTTGCCTACCGCCCTAACAAGTCCGGAGACAGGCGCCCGTGTAAAGGATACCTTGCGTTAATTTCCCTCCGTGGAATGTGTTTAATTAATATGCATTTACTCTGTAGAGCTGCAGAGGATGGGGTAAATCTCGGCTGAATCCCAGCTCTCCCCTTATGAGCTACATACGATATAGGGCATTCATTTCTAACGTAATCTAATTTTATAATTTACTACGTATCTGTATAGTAAGGTAACGGAACCTATGAAGGGCCACCTAATTTTAAAATCATCATAAAATGCTTTCATGAAAAAATAGAAAGTAAAATCTTTCATTTAACGAAAAAATATCATGTAAAATCCTTGATGAAAGTGCTACAAATCACTGTTATATGTTATAAAATTTAATAATAAAAGATCTGATACACAACCGTTGAATATTTTTATACTAGAACACAAAATACCAAAAACATGGATGTTGCTCCTTGTTGGGAGCCGGGCTATCTTCGGCCACCTACCTTATTAATTAATAAATTACCTAATATGCCTATATCCCCCTCATCTATCTTTAGCTCTGCTCGAACTAGGAAAGTTCGGATCCGCTAATTAAAAAATATCAATTGTAACACGAGATTTAAATCTATTATTCGAGTTCATATCCAAAATATTACGTTTTGTTGACGGATGCTCTTTTTATAGGTAAAATAAATATGTCAAATATTTTTTTAGACCAGAAGTCCGGCAAACGAGGAAGTTATTTATCACTGACACCCACAATGTTAATAGACTTTGTGGGTGTTGGTGATTGTGCCTTGCCGAATTTCCAGAAAGTCCCCCGTGACTTTCGGGGCACAAGGAAGAGATGATAAGGCATCTCTGCTTATATCTGTAAGACAGTGGTACAGTCTGCTTGAACTTCGCCGCGACTCTACCAAAAATATGTTTTTAAGAGAATTCAAGGATTAAACAAAAGTATATTTCTTCTTAATATATCCTTGTGCTAGTTGGATACAAAATTATTCTGGTTAGGATACTCTTATTTTAATTGAACGTAGACTTTGCAATATTCTAGGAATCTTAATATAACGGAAAAGTAAAAATTCTTAAAATCAACAGCAACAATTTATGAACTTTTTAGACAATTAAAAAAATAATTAAATCCAGTAATTATTAAGGCAGTTATTAATTATTCCGTGAAAACATGGCCGGTATACAAAAAATCATTGGTGAGAATTTAAATGGACCGAAAAATATTCCCATACAATCGAACGCTTTATATCAACGCTCTTTGTTTTCGACTCTGAATGACGTTATTCCGTGCGGGCCGGTGGTAAAATTTCAAATTAATTCCCAGAAAGCGGTCGAAGCATTCCCGTTAAGATGCTAATGACGTGCACTGGTTGATCCCGGGTGTTGACTCCTCCCGGAAGAATCGATGCCCCTGGATGGTATAATAGTACGTAGGTGCGACATGTCAGGGCAGACGCTCGCGAGACGGTGACGTCACGGGATCACCAGCCGGTTCCGCGAGTTCATCGCCTCACCTACCAGGTGCGTTCACACACACCGCGTACACTTTGTGTTTTCCGTTTTCCATAGTATTTAGCGTGGGCGGAGGGCAATGTTTGCATAGTTGACGAGTTTTCTAATTTCATTTCAATGGTCATAGAAGATAGTCTATGCAATGATAAAAATAACGTGATATTTGCACGTTTTGTGAAATTCTCTGTTCGTAATTGATACTAATTTTCCTGTAAACATGACTACATGTTAATGACTCAGAGTCAATTCTACGTATGAACTATTGTAACATAATTTCGCCATTGCCCATGCTTCATATGTACCGATATTACTTGAAAAATTGAACATTTACCAATACAATGCCTTTTTAATTCGGAATTTCAATGACTTTTAAATCTGTTATGAATTTCATTGAACTTTAAATACAAAAATATTACAAAAGGTACTCTTGTTATTTCGGACCACTTACGCACCGCCTTTGTACAATATACGTTTGTGCTTACGGTATGTTTATTTATAACCAGTAAATACGTTAACAAAAATATAAAAAGCCACACATACACCTTGACCTTTCCGCGAACTGAAACCAATATTGATGACCTATGATCACCCATTTTTCGCCACACATCGATCCCAGACGTGATGGGTGGCGACTGGCGAACTGGCAAACCTATCGCACTATAATTGATTTGTATATGGAAATCGGTTCGGTAACGCGCAACGTCCGCTAGAACGAGACAGAGATAGTTCTGTCAGGTCCGCGCAGCTGCTAAGGACGGTCGTTGGCCCCGCGGACGGCCGCCAGTGAACTCCCAATATCGCGTGCGTTTTATTTATTGTATACGTACTCTCCGCGATACCAACAGATTAATTACACCGCGCGTTTTGTCTTACGCGATTTGTGATCGTACGCTAATGCGATTCAATTGGTTATTTGTAGGATACAAGAGTCGCGGATATAGAGGCAAGGTACGTATGACAAATTGTAATTCTATAGTATTTCTATACTTGATACTGACCCAGTGATGAACCATGTGAGTTGTCATTCCTATGCAGTAAAATTATAATTCCATTGCTTTTCCCTATGCGTGAGAATTCGGATTGTGTGCAAAACAATTTTAAGTATCGATACCAATTTATTTTTATTTCGTAATATGTTTTATATGTTAGAAACATATTTTATGTGGCTTAACCCTGTCCGGTTTGCGGACTAGTACTAGGAAATCAAGTTAGTTCACTACAGTAATTGTTGGGTGTGGTATTTATTTCGTAATGCGAAAACGATAAATTGGCTATCGAACGTGGAAAAACTCCACATGAATCGTACCTATAAAGTATTATAAAAAAAAGCCAAACGTATTCCAAATTTCTTTTAACTCGTGGTTGTATACGTCGATCGAGTACGGATAATCATCTTTGTAAAATATAATATCTTTTAATAATTTTTATTTCTTATTGTCACGACGTTTGTTTATCAAAATTTAATATGCTATTTAAAAATAGCAGATATTCATGTTTCTATTTATCTCCAAATCAATGAAGAAGACATCTCGTTATGATAATATATTTTACTACACATCGTAGTGTAATATGGAGCAGTAGACTACTCCGACGCGACGATTGCTTAATACAAATTATGAGGAAATTATATCTTTACATTTTTTAAATATATGAAATTTTTACCTTATATTCTTATATCAACTTATTGTTATATCATGTCGCAAAAATCTGTACAATGTATAGAATTTTTAATATATTTAGTCCAGTAGCCTGTAAAAGTATGGAGCAGAGAAGCACTGTCAGATAGTAAAGGACTGCTTAAGCATTCCAATATGATTGTAATGAACCTTATTGTATAGTCGGTTAGTAGTCGTTTAAACATAAAAGTTTGTTTATTACTAAATCATCTAAATATTACGTTAAAAAGACGTTGCGAGTTACATCAATTTGATCAGTCGATTGTCTCGCTAAAGTCATAACATGACGCGACGAATCGCTTGCAAACATTATAGTTTCATACCTGCATTGTGTAATGCTGTGTTTACTGTTGAACTTTATCCTGAACAGTTATTATATTATTATACAGCTTAATGGAGACGAGGAAGTTAGCCGCTTGATTGTAGTCGCTACGACCGCTTATAAGCAGTTTAATAATGATCTTTGAATTATAAAACTGCTCTGAACTATTCTGGTCAACCTGAGACGTAAGAGGTTAAGTTTTAATGTCCACTTTTACAAATTCTTTTAAAGAACAAATCAGTGCTTGCGCGATCGCGACAGAAGTATATAAAGTAGTGGTAAAACAGATGTAATTTCGTATACCAGAACTACCACCTAGAGGACTGGTTGTCGCCTATTATACATGGATATATATTTATATATGGATAAAATTCCATGTTGGATTTTATATATTACCTTTAGTACGTAATATTGCCTGTAGTCAGGTAAAGATTTTGTTTTTTTTTTATTTTATACTTTTGTTGGCCTGGTAAGGGTCGGCTTATACACTCATAGAAGTATTTTATGGTAAGCGCTTTAGGCACTCGCAACCCTTTGAAATTAAGTGACCATGCTGAGGGCAACCCACTAACGAATTACGAACCTTGACTCAGGATGGCTACTGAAGAGGATGGAGACATCAATGCTTCGTAAATGTTTTTTATTTATTAAACCTTGAATTTTAATGATATAATTCTATCGATATAGAATATACGTCAATATGTAATTCAAGTTTTAACATGAGGTCATTTGTTGGGATTCAGAATGACAGTGCCCGCGATGAGTCACATAAATCTCAAATTACATTAAACATGGATTAACAATAGGTTATGCAAGCAAAAACTGATAAACCACTAAAAATATTTACAAATTTTTAACGCAGCATACAAAATAAACATTTATACAACTACTTATAAAAAAATGCCCCGTTAACCAAATAACCAGAAATACCAAAAGTTAACGAAATAAGTTGTATCTTCTATCGACTAAATTCTAAAATTCAAATACATAAACCAATTCTCATACCAAAAATAGTCTAAATTACCAAAGTAAATACGGAATCACTCGGCGGTTGTTAACGGCAAAACTTTGACATTGAAAATGACGACACCACTGACGTATCCTAAATTCCATTCCTAATAGTTTTATCGCCAGGTCATTGCACTTCATGACGAACAATGACTGCGGAGTTACTCGTTACTTGTAAATGCTGATTAATTAAAAATAGATATTTACTTACTGTCGGGGAAAATGTGTACAATGTTTATTTATGTACACATATGGTTAGATTGGAAAATGGTTGAGTAAAAGGTCAATGATCTAAGTAATTTTTTTTAAGGTTACTACTGTGGTTTGCGGTAGAGTGTGAGAAACAATATATAAAATACAATCAGTTTAAATTGATATAAATAATATTTAAATCACTGATAAATAATGAAATTTTTATATCATTAAAGTTATATACGTAAATACGGTCTTATAAATTCAATTAACAAAACACTTTATGGTAGCAGAAGCCAACATTGATCCGAAGCCAGGGAAATTAATAAATTGGTGTCGTACGTCAAGGGCGCGGAGGAAAATGCATGACTCGTGTGTCTTCATTGGCTGGTTGCAATTGCATTCGCAGATGCACAATGTTTATGGTTTCGTAACAGTGATGGCTGGCATGCATGAGTCACGGCCGGCCAAGTTCATTGTCGCCCGTCCGAACTTGAACCCGCTCATGATTCGACAATTACTACACTCCAAGATACGCTATGCTATGTAACGCTGTATATAGTGACAGCGGAATCCAGAATACCTTCGAAATCACTGACGTGCCATTAGGTTCGAATTGGGATTGTGGATTTGACCCGTTACCATGAAGTTTTCGAAACATCGGTAGAAAACAAACAAAATTATTAAAACCGCAATAAAATCCGAAAAATAATTTACTTTTTAATGTCTAATATTCGCGTAAATATATCATTTTGACCCATAGTTAGATAAATAGTTTTGTGTCCAGCCTAAATAATTTCGGTTGCGTTATAATAAGTAATTGTTTAATTTATATGAAAAAGTAGACTATCACCTACTTTACCTAACCAAGGCTAAGATACACGCATTTACAAGGAATATTCCTAGCACATCCCACGAAGTTTATTACGTGATAAATTCTATTAACCACCCTAACGCCTAACGCCAGAAATTATTCTTCAGGGATACGATATATCTAGAAATGCAATTTGAGTAGACATTGCCCACCCCTCGCTAGGAGATTGCAAATTGAGGTGGTAAAACCTCGTGGGAGATACCACCCTGCAACATTTACGAGCAGGTACGGAATTTAAGATTTATACTGTAATACTAACGTGACGTAACGCTGTTCTAGTGAATTACTACATATCTGAAACCACGTCACATGTAAGGCTTTGGGACTTTAGTATGTGCCGAATATTGTGTCGAACATATATCGCCTTACGACTCAAATTGTAACAGTGCTTTACATAATTGACGAGTTCAATAATTGGATAGTCAAATACGTTGATCATTGATGAAAATATTAATATTTACCTTATCCCAATTTCTATTTTTAAAAAATAATATATTGGGAAATTGCCTCAAATATAAACCTTAAAACTTAGTAAATAAGTAGTATATAGGTGTCTTGTTTGGACATAGATCCATCAATGTAGCGATAACGCAACCTTTAATGTATTGATGCATTCCTTTCCGTAAAAGTAAATGGGCAGAGATGTACTAGAATTTGTGTCACGATTTTTTCTATGTATTTACTACTACCATACAACATACGTTAAATGAACTGCTAGTTAGTATTTAAATGATGTTTAAAAAACCAGTCATACCTTTAAGATTTACATCATTGCAATGTTTTTCATTAAATATGTGTGTGTAAGATGTGTAAAATGTTTAATTACGAATAGCAATTTAGGAGATAATTTTGAGCTATGTTTGTGTATCTGCTGAAATAGGCAAAGGAATTTAAAACCCTACAGCTTTATACATATAATTAAAAATATCATTACCATACATTTTTTATTTTTAGAAGCTTTTGCTCAGTCAGTCAGTTCAGTTTTCCGGGATAAAAGTCCCGTTATATATTTTCCTGTGATTGAAAGTAGCCTATAACCTTTCCAAAGTCTTAATGAATCTCCATACGAAATTTCATAAAAATCCGGTCAGTAGATTTGAGAAAATCGATAACATACAGACAGAGGGAAAAGGGGACTTTGTTTTATAATATTTATGGATTAGAATTAACGATTGTATAAAGGCATCTTGAATACGGCCCCGTGTTTGAAGATATATATAATAACATAGCGAAAAGTGTAGTCAATACTTTGATGGACATAAAGCTTGAATTTATAATTACTATATATTTTTTTTATTAGCACTAAAGATGCTAATAAAAAAGGTATCATGTACGGCCCCTCGTTTGAAGATATACAAAATAGCATAGCGAAAAGTGTAGCCAAACCCTACGCTTGTTATTGATAAGGCCGGTAAACATAAAGGCAGGCGACAATGCTCGGCGTGTACTGCAGTGCCTACGTGACAATGACTCCACGGGCCGCGTCTCAGATACCACGCGCGGTCACATGTAGATAAACGTCCAATCACATCGTTGTTTACATGTTTCATGAGAAAATAACACTTTGACGCGTCAATATTGTCCGGCGCAACGAATGTAATCGCCGGTAATGTATGACAGCATTGTATTCTGAGTTTACTGGCACGGATTTGATTAGTGAAGTTATAACAATTATGAATATTAATACCAGCTCTGTTATATACTGTCCGAATACTCGGCACGGACCTTCTCTATTACTGAGAGAGTTTTGGCCCTAGTGTACCACGTCGGCTCAGTGCAGGTTAGCAGACTTAAATTACACCTCAGAATTTTTATTGAGTATTCCTAAACATGGTTTCTCACGATATAATAATCGAAACAATAAACATATAACTATGTAAAGTTATATATGTGCCTTGGGTTTGGAATCTACGGCCATTCGTCTCGACAGTCCAAACTAGGCTATCGTGTTCTAAAGTAGCGTTACGCAAAGCATATTTTTGTATACTATGAACGGCTCGACCGAGTATTACCGCTAAAAGAAAACTGACAATTGCCATTCTTATAAAAGGTGACATTTCTATAGACTCTGTGCCCTTTCCCAGCCGAAATAAACGTAAAAACCGTCAGCGAATCTATATCCTGTAGTATTATATCTGCTCTGAAGTGTAAGATCCACTTTTACATTTTCTATGATGTGGAAGAATTGAAATCTTGTCTCCAAATCTTAATTTAGTCGATATTTTTTATAGCTCTTTTATGGACTGTAAAATACACCCTTGAATGTATCAAAAGTATTGCCATTGAAAAATACTGCTGTTGCGCCTACGCTCCCTCTTATATAGGTGTGACATGATATTTTAAGGTGGTCATAAAATGTATTATTTTGAGATTGATGCCGTTTTGTTTAACATGAAAATGAGCTAGTTCTGTTAATATTAATTGATAATTTCAATATTATAATGATTTTAGAGAAGTCATGAACCCCAAATTATGACAGGCACCTTTTTTGAGTCACATGATGTACTCACGCGATAACACATTCGTCGTTGAACTAAAACACTAAAATGATTTTAATTTAATATTATAGTTTCTAAATATCTGGAATTTACGTTAATCTGTTTTAAAAACATGCACACGGAACAAAGTAATAAAATATTTTATTTTCTGTTAGCTATTATATGAAGCAAATAGTGTAACCGTAAACCATAAATATTCCTTTACTTTATAAATATTATTCACCAAGTCATTTGTGGTCATTTATAGATCAATACAAATAAATCGTTTAGAGTTCATTACCATCCATTACATAATGAGTTGAAGATTCAAGGTCACTCGACAGATATCAACGTTAAGTGACCTTGGCACCGGCGACGTCGGTACCTCGAAAACAGCTATCTAAAGGTCGATGAAATTCCAGTCTGACGTCTACCGCATGTCTAAACTTAGAGTCGAAATTCTAAATTTAAAAAGTGACAAACTAATGTGTGGGTAAATTTGTCATTCAATTGTTTTTATTATTAATATAAGTTTCTTTTTACAAAAATATTCTATTTGCTTCCCACTTTGGAAACCCAATGAATATATAATTATTTGCGTTTAATTATTTTGTATTTAACTTGGGAATTAGGAGGCATTTTCCTTAATTCAATGTTTAGCCTATGACCTATATGTAATGAGACATTGAACCTTCGTTCAGGCCACCGACATTTCAGTTTCCAGACATGATAATGTCGGAACCTGCCTTTGCGTCATCACATAGTGGCTATTATTACAATAGGGTTTCCTCCAAAGTATTTTTAGGAAAATGAGATGGGTTTTTTTATTTTTAAATTTATTAATGTGCTCTTTTTACTAATATATACTTTTTACTAATATATGCGTATTTACGAATTAATACTATTGTGAAACTAGTCACTTTTCCTATTAATAATATTGTTATTTTTGATTTGGTCAAAGATTTTTCAAGTTTCAATTTCATCCATCTAGGGCCAATTAAATTTCCTATTTTTACAAATGTGTCTATTTTTTAATGAGTTAAACTAATAAATATTCATGTATCATCGACAAGACAGTTGCTTTAAAATCGAACCCGACCAATCTGTGTCAGTTTAGTAAGAGATTAGATTTATAATTTCCCTAATGATTGTTGCTATTAAACTACATCCAGGATTGACGCTTGTTATACAAACACAACTCTAGAACGCGAACTCGAACTCAGCGCCTCTGTCTCAGTTTAGTGGGAGATTAGGTTTATAATTTTCCTTATGATTGTTGCTATTAAACAATATTCAGGTTTGTCGCTTGTTATACAAGAAGGTACTCTACATTCGTGGCAAAGGATGCAATTTTTCGAAAAGTAACCCGACACATATAATTACTAACTTCTAATAATATTAGGCATAAATGCGGCCTGAAGATCGTTTTAATTATAATTAGATTTTTTATAAATTGCAAAAGGGAAGCTGGTAGGAATCGGGTTATATAGACCCTTCGCCACTGCTCTACGTATGCTCTACATATTTAACCCTTGAAGCATCTGAATGTTTGCCGCCAAACATGACAGCTACATGACATTACGCGTGTCACCTTATTATGTAGTATATAAGGTTATATTCCCGTGTTTATAATTATTATTTACAGGCTTAAAAACACGAGATACATTTACTAATAATTAATTAAGGTTGTCTGGCGTCTTACAAAATTAGGCCAGATAAAATCTGTTAAAAATAGGGCTGTCACAAATAAAAATGACAAAAGCAATCCCAGATTCAGCCATAAGTAATAATCGTTCAGACCTTGGCACGAAGCTAAATCACGCTACGGTGACGTCAGCTCGTCTCGAATGTCAGTGTCAGTGGATTGTTGCTGTTCACCTTCTGTTGTATAAACAATGTACGGTGCACTTTATAACACATTTGTTTTTGTTTCTGTCGATAAAGACTGGGGCTCGATTTGGAGGTTGAGAGTATCAAGTGTTAAAACTGCTAAATTAAAGAGAAGCTGAATTGTACCGAATCACAATGTAATTTTCTGATTGAATATTAATGTTAATAGTGCTCTGTCTACATGTATATTGCGTAGGATACGATATTAGTTTAAGAACCGCAATTTACATTTTTTTCATATCGTTTTTCTTCCCTAAACCACTAACGTCTTAGCGAAGTGAAGTGACACGGTGTCTGCGTTTCGTGTAGTGAGGTTTTCATGGTCTTAACTAACTGCCTCCCCTTCCTAATCCCTGTTCGTTTTCTTTAAAGCCATTCATGATTCGTATGGGATTGTGTTTGTGATAAAATCAAGTGATCCAATTATAATTATTGTGTCGGATTATGGCATTTATTGTTTAGGTTCTAAACGTAATTACGTTATGTATTAAATAATTGTACGATTTCATTACTCTTCGAGGTATGGCAAGGTCTGACAGATATTACGCTGTAATTTTTTTTAAAATTTATAACCACAGTTTTGTGCGCACGCCTTGTTTATCTACTAAAGGTGGTTGATTTCCTTCTCCCGCGCTTACTTTAAGTCTTTTTTGACAACCGACGACGAAATTCGGAGCGATTTACCTCGGACACTCTACACTAAAGCTTCCTACACTAATCTATACTTATAATAAATCTGTAGAGAGGTCAATTCTGTACATGAAATATATTTCCAAAATAACTATCAGGGGGTGTATCTGTCTGTATAACCGTTATAGAAACAAAAACTACTCGACGGATTTTAACGAATCTTGGTAGAATTATTTTTCATACTCCTGAGCTGGTTATAGTATACTTTTCATCACGTTACAATTAATAGGAGCAGAGCAGTGAAGGGAAATATTGGGAAAACGGGAGAAGTTACTCCATTTTTTAAGCTTCCGTCGCGTGTGCAACCTTAATGGTTAAAAGTTCCTTCGATTTCACCAGGATCCCATCATCAGACCCTGACCGGACAGTCGGACCACCTGTATACCACCATACGTTGAAAAAACATCCCGACAAATATAATATATTATAATATAACACTTTTTGTTCTAAATCAGTATTTAATATAGTTTTGTGGGATACAATCACAATTTCATAGAATCATAAATAAATTATAATTATAGTACTTAAATAAACAGATTCTAAGAATATTATTACCAAATGTACATATCATTATACAAAAAAATATACAGTAATAAGAATATTTATTCTTAATACAAAGTTATTTTTCTACCTAAACAAATGTGTGGGCGTTTCATTATCTTAACATATTCATGTTTGAGCATCACATCTATTAAATGAATATCTTGAACCAATTATATAACGAGAGACACGTGCTATGAACTAGGCCCACACTCCAGTAGTAAACAGCCCGTAGAGTAAATTAAATCATAGAGCGGACTAAAAAAAGAATAAATGCACCATTATTCGGGAGTCGCGCCGAAGAAACCCGAAGAAGGCCGAAGGGTCCCGAAGGAATGACAAGCGGGCGCTTTCCGTGGAACGCGGAAAACGTCGGCACATGTTGAAAATACGAGTGGGCATTGACCCCGACCGCTGGGACGTCTGAACCTACAGCTGTTGCTGAATCTAGCGCGGCGCATCTCGTGATGCGTTTATTTGTGTGCCGCACCACGTACTAGTGCGTTTATCTTGGAGATTAAGCGGGGGTCGGATACTTGGAGGCACGACTTCAGCCAAGGTGTAACTTTCAATCCAGTTGCGATAGTTTTCCCAATGCGTGGAGAATTCTAGCAAAAATGAATACTACGTCGTTGTATAGGTCTACATCCAAAAGTGAGGATGTAGGAAAGTTATTTTAAAATAGTAATAATTATTATAATTCCGTATAGTTTTTATTAACACTAGGCAATGAGATATCAACCCAAAAAATCAATATAAAACATCTCTATATTTATAACCACATGGTCCAATTTCCACATTATCGTTCCTATTATTCGTAATATTTCGCCATACGTTCCTGCACCGCCTATAGCAAGGGCCCTATTGATTTTCGTCCTGTAGACGTTAGATAAGTTATGTAAGGAACGTTTCTTACCGCGCTCCGTTCAGGAAGTGCTCGCGATACACGCGGATATTTTATCATAGAATCAACACGATCTTAGCTCATACGTTTCATATTTTATTTTGTTCATATCTGTGTTTAAGCTAAATAAAAAATGTAGCTTTCAACGAATAAATTTGAGTCAGTGTTTAATAAGTTATTCTTAACAATGCTGTGTGGGTAAGAAGTTATGTCCGCGATGAATAAATTTCAGTCAGTGTTTAATACGTCTTTACAATGACTAATTTTAGAGCTAAACCGATAAATCATCTGATTAAATTACTTAGTTATAAAAAGTTTATTGGTTAGGCCATGTAGCTGGACCCTCGTTATTGTGATAATGATATTATATCTTCACGTATAAATAGTCCTTATGAATTACTATTAATAATATAATTAATAATGATATGCCATTCTAAATGATTGATGTTCTAGAATTTAATACTAAAGGTTAGGTCACATACGCGCGGTGACGGGACTTCGCTCTCCGGAATAAATTTCCGGCGCTAATATTTATGTTACTCTAACAATCTTTACGTCCTTAGACCTTAATGTTATTATAAATTTGAAAAAAATATATTTTGAATTATTTTTTAAGCAGTAACAGATACACAGTTTTGTGAAAGTTTTTTTAGGAATAATATCGTATAGTCTAAGCAAGAAGAAAAGACTAATATTATACTAAAATGACCTCATCGAAGTCTAAATGTCTATCATATACAATCACGTAACATCCAGATAATGTTTGAACCCTGTTGGTCTTACCCTTACACGGGTGTGTCCAAAGTGAAAACCTTTAAGTATTTATCCTACATTGATAGTACAGCTAGGAAAAATATGCACATAAACGAAAAACACTTCATTAACAATCATTTACTAACTTTTTTAATGGGTTTTGGTAGTATAAATATTACATTTTTTTTTACTTAAGAGCCATCGCTTTGCTGTTTTAAGGTACTCATTCAAAAATATTTTCTAGAAAATGCAATCCATTAACATAATAAAATTATGTATCAAAAATTATCGTGAACATTATGCCAAAGCACCGTTAATCCATATATACCTCAATATTGTATGCAAATCTACAGATCTATCGACAAAATTAACAGAATTATTTATGCATCACGACGTAGCAATCAAAATATATTAATGTGAACATAAGCGCCAAAGGCGAGTCACTGGCCCCGGAACCTTATCATTCAAGCTTAGTAAACTCTTAAAAACATTATTTAGCAACTAAATAACGCATACAAGCGACTTTTTAATTCTCGTAAAAAATGTATTACTATATTTTTCTTTCAATAAAAATCGCGACTACTTGAATGAGTGTGTTTCGGTTTAAAACGGGTGATACATGAAAGATCAATGCTCACGTCTAACGACTCCGTTCAGGCGAATGTGCCGACAGGTTGATGTAGATCGCGGAACGAAATTATGCAATAACTTACTCGCTAAACAAGCGTGTACATACGGACGTGTGAAACGAGCTTACATTTTTCTACAAATTATGTGCGAATCCATCGTGTGGAATACCTGATCTTTTTTTAATTTATTATGTTTAGTAGCTATGGAAAATAAGCAGCAAGTACTATATTCCTTACTTCATAATATTATATTACCGAATAATATAATTACAAACAAATAATGATAGCTTGTCGGTGGAAAGCCCCAAAAAGAACACGGCTGTTTATATACTACATTGACAAATTCGCGAGCAATATTAAAGTACCGAAGTTTATTATAAAGTTAAATAAGGGCAACAGTGGATAAACATGATGAAAATAATAGCCAATATGCAGGAGAATTATCTAAAATTATTAACGAGCGGATAAAGGGACCTATAAAACCGTTTAGCTTATGGCCCTACGTGGATGCAAAAACAATAATGTGGTTAAGCGCGAAACTAATTATCCCGGAAAATCCGTTAAAAAATCCCTAAAAACAGGACACCGCTGGCGTCCGGGAAGAGATTTATCGTTCGAAATTTAAAGTCAATTACTGTTGACGCATATTTAAGCGAAGCTGCGGACGCGCAGGGCTTCTTGACAGATACATATATTTGCCAAATGCGAGTTCAAAAAAGTCTTTATTACGTAGAGGTTAATATGGACAATATTTTAATTTCCTTATAACAAATTTAATGTATTATAAAAAGCGAATTATAATAATAAAGAAAAGTCATTAAATGGCGTATAATTAGCTCCATAAGTCATTAGCATGCTAACGACTTCACAAATTGGTAACTGTCTGTAAAAAGTAGTTCTGCTGCACTCAAGCTCACATGGTGCTGGAAATAAAGAAATTAAAGCAATATATTTCAAGGACTACAAAATGATAGATGATATGATATCTACTTGGACCTTATTTTGAAAACGAGTATATATGACGACCTTTTCACTTTATAAAAAAATATTAAATTCAACCATTTCCTTCTAGCTAAAGCGAATCACGGCTTTGACCGTCGCATCGTAGCCCCGTAATAACTTACATACCTCACATTACCATCAACTTTAAGCGACTCGACGATATACTGCATTCACTGTTTAATCGTTCTTTCTCTTAAAAATAATTTTGTATCAAAGGCATGCGTAAGTACGTCTCGGAACTTCACTTAGTCACACAGTTAATTTCGGCGAGGTGCATAAAAATTTTTCGGCTCTTAAACGATGCACTGGCGCGTACATTCGCGCCTAATTCGCATCGAATTTCAGATGATTTGTGTCTTCTGCATTACCAGCTGTTCTCGAGCTTCCTGCTCGCACGCAAGCGCAGTCATTCATTTTCATTCATTAATGGATTGTTTTGTTCATATCGGAGTTAATTACGCGAGCATCCCGTAATCCTAATGTACGTTAACATGCATTAAGTTTAGTAGAACTTGTTCTTTTATGAATCAGTAATGTATACAAGAAGTACAGTGTGTTATTTACTACGTAGTAATAATCTTTCTATAAATCTTTCCGTCCCCCTATTTCCGAATACTTTAACTCCAATCGATGTGAAAACGCATAGTGCACATCGGGCGGTTCAATAGTAAGTAATGCTTCAGCGCTCGTATTATTTTATGTGGTTGAATAAAAATAAAATTCTACGGTAAGTACACTTATCGAGCAAGAATTTCGATAGAGTGCACCGGAAAACGGAAGCGCCGCCGGAGGTCGTTGAACCGTACGTGGAGTCAATGTCAGCAGCGCGGCGGCAGGCTCGGCTCCAAGATTCGGCAAGAACAAGGGTGCGTACTTACCGGTTCGGGGTAGCAGGGTGCAACTGTCGCGGGGTAACGACCGGGCCGGGGTCGTCGGCCGCCGCCACGCGGCCGCGCGACTGAGCCATCCGATTGATTGGAGCGGGACGGCGCTACCTCCCGGTACCCTCACGATTTAACTACCCCTGCTCTTAATAGGGGAAATAACACTTTGTTTCGTAACAGATAAGGTATGATTCGGTTTGGCCGTTTGATCGCCGATGAGGCTTTTGTACGCCGACGGTGGGGAGGCGGGCAACGCACACAGCCACCTCGAGGGAAGTAGTTTTGCTCAAAATATTGATTTTTCCGCGGGTGTTGCGGCCGCGTGGCGCGCGTGTGTGTGCGTGCGCGCGTGCGTGCGCATGTGCGTGTGTGCGTGCACATCTATTTTGGGTAGAGCACGTGGTCGTAGTTGTTGCCTGTTGACATGCGTTTTTATTTTTATGGCGGCTTCTCGGCTTGATCGGTTAATTGATTTACATCATTGCGGATTTATAGTCATTACTTTATGTGGATTTATACGTTACATAAATCCACATTAAGTGAAATTATTTGCTATGGTGTTATCGCACTATTCAGTGGAAAGTTTTAAAATATTTACAATTACATTTTACATATTAAAAGTTATATGCTTAATATCAATTTTACTAGGCTTATTCTAACGACGGTTAGTCAGAGGCTCATTTAAGGGAACTTCACGTTTGCAAATTACATTTAGCGTCCATCCAAGTAATATCCGTCCAATTCGTACATAAATCGGTTTTGACACCAGCCATTTTAATTGATTAGCTTCACCCCACGCAGGGACAACATCATTGTACGCCCCGAGGTGGTAATGATTGCCAACTATCAAACACACTACAACTTTGCCAATACATGACACTATACGATAAATTCGTACGTTGGATCCAAAGCAAGCCAAAGTAATTCCACCGGGTATACAAACAAGCACAATGGATGCAATATTTTATGCAATAGTTAAAATTTATTGCATCATACATTTTAAGTGGCCAATAACTAGCTGGTTTTATTTTATTATAACCGGCGCTTTTTAGGCGCCAATGAATTAATTGAACGTTAAAATTAATTACAAACTAACTTTGATTTAAATAAATGCATTCAATAATTTTAAATTGAATTAAATTATATACTTATCTAAGTCTAAAAAATATATAGCAAAAGTATTGCAACCGATATTTAATGTTACGGATTTATCGAATGCGCCATTCTTAAGGTTTTCAGTCGAACGATGTTCAACAACTTAATCCCGATCCTTCCCCTCGTCTCAATACAAAGCTCTCAAACGTCTTCGTCTTAAAGATTCGCGACAGCGTCTGTCTGCGACCATATGAATCGATTCCATCTTACACTGAACTATTTTACATGGCTTAGTGCGTCAATAATATTTAAGATTCCATTTTACGCAACACTGCATTCTCGGACACAATAATGTTACAACAATATGATAGTGGATCTGATTCAAACAGGTTAACAGGTGTCTATTAAACTGGTCTAAATTCCCAAGCAGCGTTGAAGTCGTGATCACCGACCACTATGTACCAACTATTACTACCTATTACATATTGCACGTAAAATAAACGTTCAATAACTCCATTGTCTGGTTAAGATGATACTTTCGAAGTTCAGTGGACTGAAGACGTTTTGCGCAATACTGTATAAGCTTACAAAGTTCTTTCCGTCGGGATGTGTTGTACAATATATATGGCCTTCGCACACAGCGTCCGTTCTCAGGACTCACACACACAACCACATAGCCTTACCCTTGATTTTGCCAGCTCAAGGTCTCTACCCTCACAGCTCTCTCTCTCCCGTCCCCGTGAAAGTGTATACGTCCGTCTCTGTCTAAAATGCGGACAATGTCGAATTTCCCCGATCAGGAGTCGGGGTCGACGACCTCCTGCGACATACGTATTGGTAAATAAACATTGGTATTATATAATGAATATAATATCGAATGTTTTGGAACGACAGTATGCGCCAGAATGCTTATCGGACCAACAAATTCGTTATGTGAATGAAATTTCTTTGCAATTAGGTACGGTAAAATGTGTAATAAAGGAGCATTATTTTATGATATGTCAGTTGCGATGCGTTTGGTTCTCGTATGGCGTTGATTGGTTTTTATTTATTTAGCAAAGAATGTTTAAAGTATTGATTGCGTCGATGCAATCAGCACACGTGGGAGATTGTTAACTCTATGATTCAACTGTCTGTCTTATCACTCCAATAACATTCACTTGTCTAGACAGAAAAATAAGAAAATATTATAGAATGTCTGTATCGTAGTCTCTAGTTCTCGGGGAACCGTTTTAATAAATCTTATAAGAATTTACCGATATCAGAAATATGTTTCGCATTGTAACTTTAAGTGTGGAAATTTGTTCCAATATAATACCAAAAGTAATTTGCTTTACACGAACAAACTGTCCTTTCACTGAAGATAAAATCGTTAATTAACATTGTAGAGTGTAGACATTAAATACTGATTTATTTTGGATTAGCTCTACTAAATTCTCACGCCTTGAGTTTTAGAATTAGTAGTGTAATTTAAATCTAGGGAATAAATAGTTAAAGTTAAATTTTGTCTACGTATTTGCCATAAGTTAATATATCTTTTCATGAATTCGTACACTGCACAGCTTAAAGAATCATTAACAATTGTAGTTTCAAAAAGCACAACAGAAAGTTCTTATTCAAAGAAGTCGCTTAATGGAGTAACTAAGCACACAAATTAACCATTTGTCTCAAAATGAGCAACAGACAGAGAAAAACAAACTCGTAAAGGGGCGAGACTGAGCGTTTGATTACGTGTCGGTAGTGCAGCGGGCGGTACCCCGGACCTATGCCAACGCTGCACCGATGCACCCCGCACATCTAGACTGCTAGATGTCTGGCCACCCCCTCGGCCCCCACGCACACTCCCATCCCTATGTACACTACGCTTGTGTTCGCGATTTTTGTTTACGTGTGTGATTTGATAATTTTGTTTGCATTTAATTTGTGTGTGTTGATGGGCTGAAGTGTGCATAACAATGTTTGGTAATGCTTTGGATGTTAAAGGTTTTATTTCTTTATTACTCAAGAAATTTACCAAATTAACATTGCGCCTATGTATATCTTATAAGCGCTAATAGCCAATAGTAACATCATTAAAATATAATATAAATAAAGATCAGTTTATATTATTTAATTTTTTCATACGTCAAATATTTTTTTGTAAATTAACTACTTGAATTTTATGTTGTTAACTTATTATACTTATAATAAACAGTAAGGACGTAAGGTTACCCGAGGAACTGATATGTATACACTACATCCCTCATCACCCTCATGGATTTTTGTATACATTCTTAAGTGGATAATTAATTCTAAAGTATTTTTATTCTTATAGAATCCAGTTTTTCTATCCTAAAAGCAAGCAGCATAAGATGGCTTAGAACATATTTTAAACTTTACATATTCCTAAATCCAAACTTAAGAAAATACAAAAGCATCGTAAATTCGAACTAGTAATTCAATATCTGATTGCTTTTTATAAAATTGTAATACAATAGGTGCAAGACATTTTAATATCGTGCGCATGAAATCTCTCTGCATATTTACAAACAGTACAGGTGGTCAATAAAAATCGTTCGGCACAAAATCGAACGGGTGCATGTGCGTGTGTGCGCCGTCTGAACCTACCCCAACAGTGCAGTCGACCTAGCCCAGTGTGGTGCCTAGTGTCTACTGTAAGCACTAACACGCACACACCCACGAGGCGGGGTGGCAGCAGGGATGCCAAATTTGTCGCTAACGGACAGTTAGGTTTAATTTAGTGTTTCAAAAATGCTCTTTTGAATGAATATTGTATAATGAAATATGATTTGTAATGGTACCTAAGGAGTGGTTGAAGTATTAACAAGTTTTAAATTAAGATTATCAAAATAGTTTTAAAAATAGATTCGTCCGTTTAGGTTTGTGACCTTTCGCAACCCTACACAGAGTGCTATGTACTCACTTAGTTACATTCAGACACATACATTTTTCGTAAATGCAATATACATGTTCAACTTCAAGGACAAAAAGGACGCGCTCTGAGATGACTCTTTGGTACTTCAGTTCACTTAAATACGACAAATTGAGTCAATTAGTGCACCTTTGAAGGTCGTTGGCCTTCGTTCTGTTTATAAACAATAGACATGAGTAATTTTAGCCACCTCTTAAAGGCAAAGGAAAATAGTACTGATTTAGTTTGATACATTTAAGTAACTTGGCTTTGGCTTGTGTTTATTTACTATAAAAAATACAAAATATTTTACTGTCTATGTATTTAGATGAACGTAACTAATGATTGCTGTAATTACGCTCTGGTTAAATTTAAACAGAAGTTCTACAAAGTAATTGCCTATACATATTATATTGATATTTATAATAATCAACTATCGCTAAATTTGATTGTTGCTACAAAATGTATATGGAATTTACGAGTCTACAAGTTTTAGTGTAGTATGCGGGAGTAGTATATTATAAAGCAATTCTATCAGGAAATATATTTTTTAAATGCAAGCCATGTTAAGTGTTTAACTGTGTAATCACAGATACAAAACTACGGTAAATTACGGTAAAAGTGACATTAAATTCAATTATAATAGTTTTAAGATTAATTATCAAATCGTGCAACTAGTAAGTACTTGCTTTTTGATTTTTATTGAGGATATGAAAGGATTTTTTAAGTTAAATTAATCTCGCAGTCTCTTAATTAGATTCTTTATTAATGTTTTAGTATTGAAATGTAGAAAATCTCAGTAGGTTTCTCAGTATTCGCTTCTGTGCCAGAGCCATAATGAGTAATAGGGTATTGCTTTTTTTTATTGCTATGAATGACGAGACGAGCTTGCTCATCGCCTGATGGTAAGCGATAAGACCGCCCATAAGCAGTAGAAACACCATCCAACACCTTGAATTACAAAGTATTGTTTGGTATTCCACTACGCTCACCATCCTGAGACATGAAATGTTGAGACTTCTTATGTCCAGTAGTTACACTGGCTATAATGTCCTTTAAACCGGAACACAATAGTGACTACACACTGATGCTTGGTGCCAGAAATAGACGTTGTGGTGGTACCTACCCGGCGGACTCTCACATATGAGACACCTGTGACCAGTAAAGCTGCTGTTGTCTGCTTAAACAGTTTATTTATTACCTACAGTCTGAACAACGAACTGCACGTATTCACATATTTTTCTTGTAACGAATGCAAATTAATTTATTTATCCGTTTTCCCTTGTTGTTTTAATTAAACCACATTTAGCGAAGCTTTTAATTAGTTGCAAGTCGGAGCGCATTCACCGTGTCCTCGTGGCCTTGAACAGGATCTGCCTATATTTATTAATAGATGTAACGCAGTTATAAATATAATTGATATAAATTCTTCCTGGACACATAAACAACAGACCGCATTGGGTTATACTAAATTAAGAGCGTTTACTCAGTTCAATTTCTAAGTTGGAAGACGTAATCAGAGGACATTTCACTTTGCACAAAAACCATTACCTAAAAGGTTTTCCTGCATAAATTATTACATCTTCCTTATTATTTTACGTTACATACATATATAATTTATAAATACACTTTCCCGATCATAAGTTCGAGTAGGTCATAGGATGATGGTAAATCAAACAACTGATGTAGCTGAATTTAATTTTTATTTAAAATAAATATTTTGCAACAGTATAATAATATCGTTCATACATATTTTAAGTACTTTCAAAAGAGATTTGACAGCTTCCCGTTTTAAGAAATACCACAAAAATACTTAGCTTTATTTGATTATATTCATGAAAATTTGATACTATCTGATAATTTTCTTCTATCGCGGTGACCGTTCTTTTACCGTGGTATTTTCAGCAGTTGACTTCGCCACCTACGCGACTACAGCGCCGCGTCGTAGCGCTTGCTACAATAACTGTAGAAGTTGCGTAGCACCTTCAGCCTAGGCTAAATATATTACTTGAGTAACATGCAAGTTGTTAAATAACAACATTGCCATTGTGATAATTGATATTATGATCTTTTAATAAATGAGAAATGAATAATTATAAAAGTCAAAATTATGATTTAATTAATTTATCAATAAAATTATATATTCATTTAGATATGTTTTATAAATGTATACTATAAAATAAATCATTATAATTATAATGTAAAAATATTGTATCATCCATCGCGATTAATTCGTTTTATTGGCGTCGTTAGAATGGCGCCACCAAGCGGTGAATAGCCGACAAATTCGTTCGGCATTTCGACGCTAGATGGCAATAGCGTGATAACAATACCAAATTACAGTATCCAGGAAAAACGCTCTTGAATTACAGTTATTATTTTAGTATAATTACTACATCAAATTAAGTAGGAAACAAAATATGATTTACGATAAACAGTACTATCTTCAAAGTTAATAAATCTTATTAACTAATCCCAAATCTTTGTAATTCAAAGTTCTGTATGGTGTTGCTACTGTTTATGGGCGGTCGTCTCGCTTTTCATCAGGCGAGCGATATGCTCGTCTCTACATTCAACTGTAATACATAAAGTTGACTGTCATTTTACAAATGGTTTATTATTTTTAACTAAGATTAAAGATGCGACGAAACCGAAGCGCGTTCCCAGAATTTTCCTAGACTAGGACTGTTAAGGAGCACACAGAATGATGACTAATTATTTTTGGGCATAATGCCAGACGACAGAACGAAATTCGAATATGTAGGCCGTCGGAACAACAACTGCATCATAGGTTTTTGTGATGGGTTGCGTTATGAATTGTTATTTTAATTACATCTAAACGTTGCTTTAAATTTGCAATGTCAGCATAATTATTGTATACAAATGTAATAATCTTGTTTAATTGTTTATACTTATTTATTTTAAAATCGTCTTGAAAGAAATGAAATCATGATCATAGAGAAACAACTTTTAAGAAAATATTAGACATTAGACTTTAAATATTTTAACAGCGTGTTCTGTTCTATGAAAAAAAAATTAACACCCTTACGATAATATTGAATCGAATGAATCCATATTGACACACAAAATATAATTATGTCATATTTAATGATTTCTTATGTTTACGCGAATGTTAGACATTGAAATAAAAACTAAAAACTATTTTGTCATATTTATCGAATGCAATGTAGTAATGCTTTTCATGGCTTTATGGGACCGACAGAATGAGAAGAAATGGCTAATTAGGCATAGTTTATTACCAGCTAATGAAAATAATTCGGTAGTCTAGCCTGTTAACTAATAGATAATACTTAAAAAAAATGAGTGTTCAGTCAACGCACACCCGAAACCGCTTTATCTAGACTCTAGAAGAATAAAATTTTGCACAAAGGTTTCTTGAATTAACTAACAAGGGATCATCCCCTAAGGAGTTAAAATAGGATATGAACTAAGTACGAAACTCAATAACTATATAAAAAATATTCTTTTAATTATAGGAAGCTCTATTACCCCTGAGTTCTAAAGGCTTTTATCCTGGGGAATGGTGTTAATGTAGACAGAGCCGCGTGTAAAAGCTAGCTGGTCTATATTTGTATTTTACACAGCCACCATATGGACATAAAAGTGTCTTCTAATGTTTATGCAAAAGAATATAAACTATCTGTCAACATAAAATTTTGTCGCATAACGAATAAACACACACTTTTTAAAATTTATAAGATTGTTCTTTACATTTATATGACATACAGCGGAAATATGTATTTTGTCATATTTATTTTTTATTTGCACGCATATGAAAATAATCGCGCGAAACACAAATAAAGTGATCATGGTCCACATTGAGGTTACGTATAAGCTCAATAGTTTAAAAAGGTCATAAATCAATTCGAGTTAAGACAATAAAAGCTGATAAATGCTTGTGGTGTACATAGTTTTATTTATTTATTTATTCATACATAACAGGGTCATTTTGATGGGTATATTGTAAATGAAATGAAACCACATACTCACTAATATTCTGCAAAAAAATTTGCATATTTTCATCAAAAATCACGGTTTTAGTTTTCTGATATTTTGTAGTTTATTGCAAATATGGCGATAGCATGAGTGTGTCATTTTCTGAAAGTATGGTGTTGCCGCTGCGACAAATTATCTTAGAGTAGTAGTAGAGTTCTTAGAGCATGTAAAAATAAAATTACTTTTTACTTCACTCTTTATTGAGGATCAGTTTTTATGTAGAGTAAAAAAGCCCAAAGAGAATTCGTCCCCCAACATTTTACTTTCATTTCCTGAAATGTCAGCAACGCACTTAGTATTTATTCCTTTAGAACTGTAGATGTAACGTGTCATCAATATTCTTATTACCAACAATATGATAATTTCCTGTTTGCTATCAAAAATATCTAAAAAGACATTTTCTTCGCCTATTGACAAAAACATTCATGAAAATAAAAATTAATTATATTTTCAATTTAATTACTACAAAATCCTACTTTAAAATCCGAGAATAGCAAAACATAAATGAAATTAGTAAAACGCGACACCAGAGAAATATATTTTCTTTGCGCGTTATCAGTTTTCTGGATCGGCCGCGTGGTAGCCGCGAACAATCTATCAAGATAACCCAATTTCTATGGGAATTGTGTGCGAGGAACATATAACTTTAAAAGTAGAGAACTTGATAACAAATATTGCACAAAATTGACATTACGAATACCTGTAGCCTCAGCAAAGAGGTTAAGTGGGTACATACTTTCTCGATAAGTAACTTTGTCGTTTTAAGATAAAATTAACAGGCTGTGAGTTTTGGTTTGGGAATTTTGATCGCGGTATAGTATCATTTTATTTGTAATTCATTTTTGTCTGAAATTACTGTTAATAAATAGCAACGCGCACAGGGGAGCAACTACCGCAACTCGTAATTTAATTGTATTAAAAATGTTGTTCTTTTATAACTCAAAGCGATCTGGAAATCTTTAGCCCATGTTCAGCAGTGGTTCATGAAGATCATCATCATCATTTCAGCCATCTGGTTCATGATGATGATGATATATTCAAAGCTATAGATGTCGATTCGATATATATGTTCACCTGATGATAGTGACACGACTGTCCATAAACAGTAGCACCACTCGGACACTGAGGGACTTAGTCATGAGCTTAACATTGGCTTAGTTTAAGGGTTTAAACCACCTCTCCCTTACTCTCCCCCGCCCCGAAATAAAGTTGGTTCAACTACGAAATAATTTTATACTTTTTAAGATTGATAACCTTCTGAAATTTTCAGATGAATATGAATTTTATTGAATGCACATTTTTGTAGTTTTGTTTGTCCTAGCTACGTCCGTGGACTTAGCTCTGCTAGGCATTTTGTCTTCGCGTATAAGTTTCTTAAGATCCAATAATCGCCCTAGTTATAATGTTTTCAAAGCACATAAATGATTCACGTTAGTGCTTGGTGACAGAAATAGACACAGTGGTACATACCCAGGTGGTATTTTGTAAGTGATTCAGCATATAGTTCAATAGTGCGCTACTTCGATTAAAAGGGATCTGTTTTGTACAATAGCATAACAGCGAACATCTGAAATACACTTGTACAAGTTGTTTACAATTTTTCTGCATATAATTGGGCACAGTTATTGAGGGTATTTCAGTTCACAGCGGGTTCTAGGCCAGTCTGTCGCAACGCAAGTTCGGACCGTTGTTATCTGTCGCCGCGGTATCAGATAGGTATTTTGTATCAAGTGCGCATTATACACTGCTCACCCAATTTCGGCAGATAAACAGTAACCTCCTTAAGCCGACCTAGACGGCATCGCCTTTTTTCCTACTTTTGTGAAAATACGCGGTACATTTTTGTTACTTTCTTTGTTAATTAATTTATGTAGGTGTATATGCTACCATATGCAGACAAACAAAAATATTATGGAAACAAAAATAACTTCTTTACATTTTTTTTGTTCAGATCTTGTCAATTTGAACAAATACAATAGAAATAACGGATAATGGGTAAATATTGGTTTATATCAATTATTTTTTTGTTCTGAATAAGATTTAGTACACAAAATTCTAGAAGTAAACATTTAGATTCTATATACAATACTTGTAAAATCTATATTAACAATTCTTGAAAGGTTTGACTGTTCTCCTTTGTTGTTGAAACCATCCATCCCATTTCCGAATTTTTATTACTTTGAATCTTAGAATCACACTCCTAACCTGATTTCAGGTCAACTACCGAACTATTCTCTAAAACTTTATATTCATAGATTCTGCCAAATATAATGCAAAAGGTTTCTTAGACATTTTAAGATACAAGCAAAATAAGCCATCATTATAAGCAAAATAAAGAATACTTGAGTCTGGTAAACATTGGAGAAAGGTGAAATTTTCCGAAAGAGAATCCGACGCAACATACAAGTACTACTATGAATTAATGTGGTTTGCAAATCGTTTTAATGATAATTAGATTCTATATACATTCTATATTAAAGGAAGCCGACAGGAATCGGTCATATGGACCCGTCGCCACTGCTGCGAAACATATAATATAATCCAAACATATCAGAATTATGTCACGTAGTTACTGAAAACAAAAATAATTTATATTATAGTCATTAAATCGTTACAAGTGCGGTACACTCAACAAGATTACATGAACAGCATTTGTATAAAACAATTGCACTATCGCGTATAGATGCCGTAGAAAGTAAAACCGCGGTAGGCCACCGTTACCCACTAGTACACTCCACGTTACCATGTGGATTATTGTTATAAATATGTGGGGTGCACGGACTGTTATATATAGAGCGGTTAGAGTGGTCATATGAACTGTTCATCAACTGTGCATATCGATCGAATGAACTATGCTATTCTTCTACATTAGTTATGGGAGTTCAAACTTAGACAAAGGCGTTTAGCAGATGGAGATTTAAAGTCATACCAGTTTTAACAATGTTAAGTAATGTATTATTTCTTCCATTATATAAGATAGTCGCCAGATATAACTGAAAAAAATACAGTTTCGTTTGCTCTGGTTGGTAAGTTGTATTAGAGTCACTCCGGTACACACTTCACACTGTATTCGGGCTCGACAGGTGCATACCCAGCTACTTTATAAAACAACCACGCGATTGCGGCCAACCTTTCGTTAATTGACGTCGTTTTTGTTCTGCAATTCGCAATCAGAAAATCATAAGCACTGACGAGACAGGATAAAAAAGTAATAGACACAACTGACAAATGTCACTGTTGACAACTAACGAATAAGATCTATAAGTTCACTTGTCCGTTAGTGCACTTACAAGTACTTTACGAGCCTTAATTGATACAACTCGAATATTGATTATATTTGAAGGCGCAGTAATCTTTTAAGTCAACAGTCACGCCCCTGACACACATTAAAGTTGTAAATTTACTATCTCCAACGATTTGTTTTTTTGGATCAATAATAAAGCTGAAACTAAAATCTAAATGGAGTACATTTTCCTTTTTTATATCACAGTAGTCAACCATAGAGCATGTAATAGAAATAGAAAATTTGCGCGCGTGTGCGTGTGTTGCACTTGTGTTGTTGTTGTGTGTGCAATAAATACTTGATGTTTCCATCTCTTTCGTTCTCGACATTTCACTGATAGCTATGGCCTTGTCTAGTCGCATCTAATGCTGGCATTAGACCGTTTGAACGGCGTTAGATTGGCGAGTAGCTCGCCCCTCTACTAACCCATACTCTACAAAAAAATAGTTGTGCAAAACTTCGGGTCTAGAAATTATGGCTAAAAGACATTTTAAATTTATCAAATATACATATTCTCTCCGCATAATTATTTTACTAGGTCACACATTAGTGTAGAGAAAAAATGTATACACAGATGTTCAATTAACGTACTTTACGGTCATTGACATGGTTAATTTTTTGAGGATACAATATTCTTTTGGCAGAGTAATAAATATATGTCTATTCTGTTTTGTTTCAGGTGAGTGTTACGATCTGGAGCGTGTTTACCGGGTTTGTAAACTTAATATATTTATTTTTAACAACATTTTTAAGTGGAAATGCGGAAACGACCGGGTAATTTGTATTCCGTCGTTTCTTTTTTCATTCTGAATTCTTGGTATTGTTATACTACATCATAATAAACGCTAATAGAGATGATTTTGATATGCTGACTTGTATAGTTTGCTTTCAACATCCAGTATACATTCAGATGAAAAAATGTGACTACATACATACATACCTACTCAATCAGAATTAAGCAAGGATTACACTACGAATTGACATTCTGCCGATCAACTCTCTTCTGAATCACCCAGTACTAGCCAGCAACATCGTATACAAGTGCACTGTCTCATCAAACGCTCCTAATGTCCCTGTAGCGAGTGTTGACTGAGCCGGAGTGTTGACCGGTATGTAGGTTACACCGCGCGAACCAGCGGCCGCCGCCCGCGCGCCGCGCACCGCGCCCTACCCCGCGCACCACGCAACTACTTCTATGACCCGTGCACTTTGAAACAAGAAAATGTCAAATGCACTCCTCAGGGATACAGTGGACGATTTAGATACGTATAATATACGGATAGATAGGTGATCGGGGAGATTACTTTCAGTACTAGTCACGTGACAAGCGTCGTCCTTTGCCAGCGAAACACTGAAATGCGATGTCCTTAGGTGTATATATCTTTTATAGGGAGTTTACCGCAATCATCACTAATTGTATGTATCTTGGTCTTGGGATAAATTATAGTTATGAAGTAAATATGTCTGCCACTGTGTCAGGAGAGAAGTAAACGTTTCCCGCACAAATTCGTCTTCCAAATGTCAGAATGCATTCCTGCACCCTCGTACGTGCAATGTGTGTTGTTACAGTCACAGGCGAAGTATTTGGACTCAGATTCGCATTGCGGCGGCAACGTGCCACAGACAAATTCTATTATTGGCCGTGGGCCTGTGTATTATATTTATATCAACCGCTACCCGTGGTCACTGGGGCAAGTTCGCTCGCTTCTTTAAACTCGCAATAAAAATCGGACAAGTTCGCGTTCGAGACCGTGGCTCGAGTAAACATACCATAATTCTTGATGATATGTTGGTCGGCAAATTTCGCGAGAGTAAAAAATGTCCGTGTCGCCTCAATAATGCTATTTCGGTCTAGGCTAAGGTCCGTGCCGAGTCTCGCGTGACCTTGAAAAAATATATTGTGAATGCGCCGCTACAACGGCTTCATGAGTAACTTCATAATTATTCTGAATATTAATTGGATACATTTAATACTGGTGTGGTTTTATTATCAAGGTGATATATATAAAATAACAAAATGACCATCAAATTAGGAGATCGACAACCGACCGTGACTCTGTTTACATATGTGTTCTCGTACAGTCTAAAAAATTAAGGATTTCTCTGATAAGGCGGCGATAAATACGCACAAAGAAATAGAACCGGCCCATAAGCGCTACGTGTTAATGTGATCTGCCCTATATACCGTATCTGCACCTAATACTGCACTAGTGAAAGTGAGTTCGGTGCAATAGCCAAGGTTTCGCCACCTGCATTCATTGCATCGCCATAGAATTGGAAGGCATTTGAAGCGCGCGGTTTAACTTTCCATTTTTTACCTTTGCGCGGTACAATTAGAATCACAATTTGGGACTCAATAAAAAAAACGATACGTGGCACATTTGGAGAGTGGCCAAATACGGCGAGACGGGTCGGGCTTCAGTCAAATAATTTACAAGACGTGCAATGATCTCTCCTCGTTACTATAAATTACAGTGGCGAGTGAAAACAAAGAGTCGCTTTCTAAAGTGCAAGCGAAATGTGGATCGGTTCAGATCTCGCTCTGCTCCATAGATCATCCACAGAGCATTAATGAATGCGGATGTTTCGCAATACTGGCCGCCGGCGGCGGCAGGCGGCCGCGGCTGGCACAATGTACTGCTAATTTGTTTCAAATTTTCCATAGCATATAAAGCAGTACCAAAAATAAGAATTGAAGAATAGATTATTGACTATTCTTTGAATCTATCTTTCAGAAAATCTGAAGAGAAGAAATATTACGAACAAAGAAAAATTGACGATCAAACTCAACGTAAAGCTAGGTATATATTAACTTTTATGCAAGAAACAATATGTTTTTTGTTGTTTTTTCATTATATTTTAAAGATCCTGTACATCGGATGTAAATAAGTATTCAGCAACTATTGTAGTTAAGTAATGTCTTTAGTATTCTTGGTCGGGACTATAAAACCTAACCGTTTATCCTTAAGTGACTCAACCTGGAAATTTGATAATTTAATATTTGTGCTAGCGGGACATTTGTGAGACAAATTCTTGCCTTTTAAGCCTTGTCATACATCATACAGTAGACGCTGTGACTATTCTAACAAATTAAAAACTCTGGTTATTTATAACATAACAAAGAGAACCTCGTGTAAACAAACTAAAAATAATTTAACAAAACAATTCAGCGAATTTATATTAATAGAGTACGTCATTTTAATATTTAGTTTGACTCACATTAGCTGCTTCCTAACTAACGAATAAGTTCAGAGATGTGAGTAATCTATTTATTTTCGTCTAAACTGAATATATTTGTAAGACATATTTGTCTGACATATATTCGTCCGTAAGAGATGATATTTAAGCTCCTGTCAAGTGACATAGATCTTGATTCTTGAACCTCTGTTCTGAGAAGTAATTTTTATGTTGGCACTGAACGCGTCCGGAGTTTAAAATGTCGATTGGCGCAAGAGATAAAGAGATCGCTTTAATGTACCATTCTCCAGTGATTGATTTAATTGAAAACAAGAGCGAGTGCCCAACTTGGTCCGTTAATATTGAAATTACAACTGTAGCGAAGGGTACACCACAGAATAAGATTCGTATTGCTTTACCAACGTCACACACAGGTAAAATGCACACACCCAATAAATAAAACAACAAAGGTTTCGCTTACCCTTATGAACATTTTGACAAATCACCACTTTAAGATGTTTATATTGCAATCTGGCAGTTGTTTTGTTTTTTACTCACTCGAACACACACATACACACTCAAGACTTTTATTCTAATAGTAGAGGAACAACTTTCCGCCGTGTGTATTCCGTCTTATGATTTGATAGGAGACAAAACTATCACTATATCAGGCACAAATTTTAGATTTCTGGCTTATACTGAATAGAAAAACCCAATAATATTGCCCGACCTGGGAATCTAATCCGAACATCAGCCCTGTTGTCGTACCGTAATACAAGTACGCTACCGAGGTAGTCGCTTGCATTTTGTTTTTTTAAGTCTGTATAACATCACAAAATAAGTTGTTTAAGAGTTTAGTGACATATTTTTTTAACGTTGATTTTTTATGCGCATGACGTGAACCAGCCAGGTGAACTGCATTCCAGGAAAATGTCATTTATGTGCGAAAACTATTACCGATTCACAATCGATATAGACTACTACTCGGACAATGAGCTGCAATCAGGTTTAACTCAGTATTTAGTTATAAAAACACATTTTATTAACATATAAAACTAATTTACTAAAGGCGTTATCTGCCTTTATATAAATTATGTAATAACCGACTATTTTACCATGTGATCGCACTTTACGTACAAACAAACAGCTGGTGCTGTCATTTATAACGTTATGTTACGAGTATTTTGTATTCGATTATGTATGTGACCGAGTTTTTAAGTAATCGATATTAATTATTTGCTATATAGATGAAGTGTTGAGATAAGGACACATACATCCGTTTTATAAATTCACTCTCATTAACGGTTGCAAAAGATATTTTTTACTTAACATTTTTAATTTTAATAACTTTAGTTTAAAACTGTACGAAAACGTTACCCCCTTCTCCTCTTCTTCTTAAAAATTTACGGAAAATATTAGACTTTACATGAATATCGGATTAGTTATTCTAAATATAAGTAAATATTGTATAGGTACTGTTTCTTAATATTATTTTGTTAGTGAATGAATTAATCCCTCCTAGCCCAATTTCGGCCACGGCGGACAATTTCAACGGAGATCAGCTAATTTATTAGCACTAGGCTATCTACGATTGAGATTGAACGAATTCGCTTGAATTTACATTTTGGCTGTGATATCGGACTAAGCTTATTATGTTTTTTTCCTCTATAAGTGCGGCAAATGTACAGTGAATCTGTACAATTGTTTGTTACCAAGAGTTCATTGCATGTGGAATGAGTGATCAGCGGCGCTAGTGACTTGGGCCAGCGCCGGCGGCGGTCGGCGGCCGGCCTAGTTTCGCGCTAGGAATAGGCGCCGCCCCCGCCTCGCGCCCTCTGACAGCCAAGTACTCACTCGTTAAAGGACACACATGCATGCTCATGTATGCACAGGGCACGGGCCCTTTGAAACTCTTTTACACACCGCCACTACACTGAATAGCTTCTCCAGTTTTCAGGTGATGATGTTTTGGAAAATGTATAAAGTTTTCCTGTAGCGCTGTTATTTAGGTTTAAAAGAGACTTTTTCTAAGCGTTGCGACTATTTTACACTCTAATTGGGACCTATCAAAAAGCTATTACGTCGATTTTCGTGAAAGTGGCATTAAAATAACATGATGGTCGTTAATGCGAAATCGACTTGCCTTAACGATGCGATATCTCCATACAAATGGCTAGAAAGAAACAATACCGGTTAGTTATTAGTAGGGCTTGTTAAAACGGGTACGATTCATTAGGCACCCCTGTAAAGCACTGAACAGATATAGTACCTTTGCAGTTCACTGACATGGAAAGCGGAAAACATGTAGTCACACTGAACTACAAATACCGCCAACCTGATATCGATACTATGGTTTTGAGCGCATTAACCGGGCGTGAGCGGGACGATTGTACCTCGGACAAATGGACATTCTAACACTAGGTGCTGCTCGCTACTCTATACCTGTGAAAAACCTTATCTGGAATACAGGTGCCGCTGTCGGATAAAAATATTATTTATCTTAATCTAGGACATAGTATTTGTGGACCAAAATTCTTTTAAATACATTGAAAAGTTTCTGTGTTTATTTCTAACATTAAAAAAATATATGCATGTGTTATTAAAATGATTGTTTTTGTACAATCAAATATTGGCTCTAATATATATAATATGTACAAGTTGAACAGATTAAATCTATACTTATAATAAATCTGTAGAGAGGTCAATTCTGTACATGAAATATATTTCCAAAATAACTATCAGGGGGTGATTAGGGATCGATACTGATGCCAAAAATGCAATTAGTAAAATTTTTGTCTGTCTGTCTGTCTGTCTGTCTGTCTGTATAACCGTTATAGAAACAAAAACTACTCGACGGATTTTAACGAAACTTGGTACAAGTATTTGTCATACTCCTGTGCAGGTTATAGTATACTTTTCATCACGCTACAATTAATAGGAGCAGAGCAGTGAAGGGAAATGTTGGGAAAACGGGAGAAGTTACTCCATTTTTTAAGCTTCCGTCGCGTGTGCAACCTTAATGGTTAAAGCCACACAGAAATCATGTATGACGGAAATGTTCTCCTTAAAATTATGTCAAAAATATCCCACGACAGCATATGTCTATCTTTTATGGTTGACTCACAATAACACGTGTAACTCCCAATAGCTTAGCAGTTCGAAGCTTTCTCATTATATTTGTCTACTCTTACGTTTATAACACTCTCAGTCATCCCTAATTAAAAAAGTTAACATTATTAAATATTCCATAAAAAAGAATCATAGAAATCGGTATAGGAACACCAAAGTTATATATGAAATACGCTAATAATAAGCCATCATGCGTGAATACTGAATCATGCTATAAGGATTAAATACAACATCACGCATTTTATCCCCGAAGGGGTATGCAGAGGCGCAACCATGGCACCCACTTTTCGCCAAGTGTGTTCCGTCCCATGATGTGATAGGGGGCGAGCCTATCGCCATATCGGACACAAATTCCAGACTCCGGGCTGATACTGAGCAGAAAAACCCAAATATCACTTTGCCCGACCCGGGATTCGAACCCAGGACCTCAGAGCGCTGCCGTACCGCGCATGCAGTACAACTACGCCACCGAGGCAGCTATAAGAATTATTTTTGTATATATATAAGATCGCGAACGCACAGGCAGGCGGCTTGCTTGGCACCTAGAGGCTAGCGAATCACCTAGCGAGTAGCTTCGTAAAACGAACATTCTCGAACGTTCGCGACCGGCTCCATTTTTGAAGTCCGAAATCCACGCGGGCGAAGCTGCGGGCGGAAGCTAGTAAATAATATAAGGTTTTCTAACATCGTCTTCTTCCACGGTTCATATATATCTGTGAAAAGTGCTTTTGTAGAGTATGCAATATCCATATCTGTTATGATAAAATTAATTTATTCGAAAGATAACATTGTACTTTTTTCTTACGTCTAGTGTTTTAATTATAGTGTTATGTATTTTATTTAATTTCCTTCTTTTTATCTACTGTCTTCTTTTTGTGTAATATATATTGTTCTGTTTGTTTCTTAATAAATAACTAAAAGGACACTATTTGAGGAAAGTATATCAACAATCCTAATGATACGACGATTAGAAACCGTTTATGTTTTGTTCAAGTACAAACATAGATCATCGACATATTTCATTCAAGTACATAAATCACACACTAAAACATCATTTTAGTAATTACAGATATAAACAAATGCAAAATTAAGAAGGTGCAGCCTGTTTAATCTGCCAGATGTCTTGCTAGCGTACACTAATTTACAATTATAACTGAAAGGGATCTGTTTGACATTTGAATTAACCAATCATTTTATAGTAGTCGACGTCCTTTATTATAATTACATTGGTACACGTAACGTCTTTAATAATTATTGGTCACCATTCATTTTCATTTAATTACCCTTGATATTCGTAATTTTGTATTGATGAAGTTGTGATTGGGAACCTCTTTTACGTGTAAAAGAGCGCCCAGAAATGTATACTTTAAAGATCATTATCGAACGACGAGTTTAGGTCATTACACATTAAAACAAAAAGTGAAATTATTATAGGTAGGTAAAACAAACGCATTTATGATCAGTTTAGTTTATTAATATTGTAAAATAAAAGTATGTCCCTAAATGACACCTTTATTTTTTTCTTTAACAACTCGTGGATGCCAAGTAAACTGAATTAGTATTTTAAAAATATTTTCACTTTCCCTTGTATACATTTTATTTGATACATATGTGTACTGCCACTTATATTAGTAACATTTACATATCATACATTGATATTATTGTTAGTTGTCGTAAAACTTGGTGCTTGTTGCATCACTAGATCACTATGTACCTAATGCACATGAATTATAGCTTCACGACTAGTTCGTGTTAGGGCTACCAGCTCCTGTTAATATAGAACATTAAATCGAGGTACAGAGTACTATAAAACACTGATAGAATAAATACAAAACTGTAGAAACATGTCAATATAATGTATAGTTCGCTTAATAGGTAGAGAGCGAATAAATTGCGATTTAATGAAGTGTTGTGTTTCATAAATATTAAGTGTTTTTCCAACCCTAAAGCTATAACGAGCTCTGTAAATGCATGTGACGGAGAGCAGTCCTTCGATTACACTCACTTATATCTGTGTGAGTGTGTGTCAGTGTTGTTTGTGTGTGTTCGTTTGCATGTGGTTGCGTAGATACCGCGTTTGTATACACTCACACATAGATCCCCTGTCTAGGCCCAATCGTAATGAGCTAAAATTATTTGCAATTTCCTTTCGGTTACATTAACTACGCACATAATGTTACTAGGAATTTAATATGAGGTAAGACACGATGGCTAGTGTATGTCGAACTTATACTTATATATTATATTAATAACGATTCGCTAGGCAAACAACCTTTGAATGTACACCTATAATTAGTAATAAATTTGAGATTAAATTAGACTACGAGGATGTATGGAATTATTTTGTTATTTAATGAAGATATCAACTATTTTCTAGCGATTAAGTATTTTAAACGACATAAAAGCACCCTTTAAATGTTAAAATGATACAAAATTCTGATTTGTACTAGGCTTATGATAAAATTATACACACATTAGAATATAGATATTAAAATCATTTAATTTCTAACTTTTAACATTAATGGCGTTTTTTATTTTTTAAAAATTATACTGGTGTTTCTCATAATTCTCAAATTACCTATTTCGCACATAACAACAGCACGTAACAATGTTGCAATGCTCGGTTTTCTGCTAAGGCAAAATAGGCATTACATAGGCTTATCAAAACTAGAACTTTCTCGAAAGGAGGTGACACGCGAATCGGTTGTTTAATAAAGAATGTCATCGACCAGATGCAGCTGTTGTCAGGCCAGTCACGTGAACCGACGTGTGACGTAAGGTTGACGAGAAGAATAGATAATGCGGATTGTATTGTGCTAAACTAATGCATGTAGGTGACTTATGTGCTTATGCAATAAAGGTTAACGTACGGCTGTTAGATGGTCTCGCTTGTTTGTAGCTACATTGTAGCCATGTAGTATTTATTTCAACTTGACATCATAGTGAGCCATCTTGAAACAAATGTACGTACATACTACAAACCATTTTCAGAATCTAAGGGAATAGTAATATCTTCCAAAGAGTTTAATTTTTAATAAGTTTATAAAAAGATTTATACCTCTTCTTTAAAATATATGTAAACCATTATAAGATTCTAGGGAATTGTCATATCCTCCAAAGAGAGTTTCATTTTTAATTAGTTAATAAATTAACAGCTCATGTTAAAATTATATGTTAGTAGAGATTACTCTATTCGTAACGCTAGCAAATTACTATCGCGAATAAAAATATTGTTACAATCACTTAAGGTCGGTTTTATATTCATTTACCTTATAACACAGCTATATGTCATTTGACAAATGGTCTCTGCCCTCCATAAAGCATACCATTAAGATTTTTTTCACAGAACCAAAGGTTTTAAAAAGTTATATTTATTAGGATTAGAATTGATTAGATTTACTTAAGACAGGTCGATTTAATTTTAGTAATTAAAGGGCATTAAATAACCAAGCAGCTAAATAAATTATACATATATACGCACGCATAATACTTTGTCCACGAAGGGGTACGCACGGAAGCAACAAGTGTACGCACGTTTAGCCGAGCTTACTTTTGTACTACAGTATGTTTTAGAATTATGATGTCCAAAGGTTAAGAGGTTATTAAATTTATGAAGTCTGTAAACAGACTTACTCCTTATAAAATCTATACTTAATTATTACTAGAAACACCTTTTTTTACAAGTCTTTCGCACCTAACATGTTAAAAATGAAACTTTATTTTGGTTATTTATTTCAATAAACTGCTCATGCTATTGAAAAACCGAATAACATGAGTAAAATTTACGACACTACAATTTCACAACAAAGTACCAAATTACTCTGAAAATAAATGTGTTAGTTGCCAATTTATAAATAAAGAAAAAAGACAAAACAGAACAAAAATCTCATTTGCAAATATTTGTAAGTTTACAAAAACGAAAACAGAATCTTCAAGGGTACACGTGCCCACGAAACCAGAGGGCCAATCTAACCTAGATTCCATCTTATAGTGGATCAATACGCAGTTTGACCCGTAAAAAGCCTATAAGGGTACGTAGATATATCCCTTACCCGTGTAACTCGTGAACTTCGACCTGGGTTTTGGAGGTCATTAACATTTGGGCGGTCGGGCCGCAGAACTGGGTCGGTGCGACGGCAGGCTGCAGCGTCACCATGGCAACGACGCCGCGCCGCCGTCACCGCGGACTGCCGCGTCGCCCAGACGCGCTCCCTACCCCAAACGGTTTCAATCAACACAGCTCGTTTGTTTGGAATTAATTTGGGTTATGCAAAATGTTGCTAAAAATATAACGCTACCTCGAATCAATGTTCCGGGGACGGTCGGATGCCATTTTGCTCTACATTTATTACCATGTTTGGCGTATTTTGGAATAACACCAAATTTAAATGAATTATTTACTATAGTATAATTTAAGCTTATTTACCCCAGTATAAAAATATATTTGAGCCCAAATATAGTTCTAAAAGTCAGAAATTCGTTTGAACATCGAAGGTTTGTGTTCTAGCAAAGGGTCCGCAACAATCGGCGCAACTAATACGGAGCGGGACCGGACGCGAACTCGCGACCACGATGTGTGTGGACTTATCTAATTAAAGTATCGCGTGACAACACGGATTAACAGGATATCATTATGAGAATGGCGTTGGAATTCCATCAATTAAAGCAAGACGAGATAGGAATGAGGTGGGCCAAATTTAAGAGCTTACAAGATTTGTCGTTGAGCTTTTTAATCTTAGGCTTCGTGCTCATTAGTGAAACTTTTAAAACTTAAATATTAAGAAAAATATATTTTTTTATGTAGTAAAAACTAAGAGTAAAGTCTAGAGAATAGTCATGTCTTAAGTACGGATACATAACAAAAAATACCTTCCTTGAATCAGAGATACTCAACCAATGAGACTAATGCTCCTATAAATTGTATTATCAATGCAGGTGATCTAATACGCTTACTAAACGATTCGATAAGAGGTTCGATAGTTGTAAAAAAGAATTACGAAAATCTAACATTAACCTTAAATATTGTAATCGTTTATTTTACTTAGTAATTTTTTTATTTAGTCATTCCGAATACGAATTGATTAAATCCAAATTCAAATTTGCGTCCATATCTCAATTCCGTAGTTTAAGTAACAACAGCAGCGATATATGCGCGTGCTTGCGTCATCGCCCGGCTCGTAGAAGGGACCTGAAAATAGGTCAAAAGGGGGCCGAACCACTGTCACTGTCATACAGCATCTATATCTATAGCGATGCGCCTCAAAATCAATGATAACGCCACGTGTAACCGTACGGAGAAGCGACCTTCGAAAATTCGAGAGGTCAGCGTAGCTGGGTGCGATTTTATGGTTTCCATGACTTTCTACACGGTTCCAAGGGAGTCGGGGTGCGGGCTTGTTCGTCGATGACGCTTATTCAATGTTGTTTCTAGGACGAACTGGAAGAGTTGAGAAACAGTTACGCTAGGATTTTTTATTTAAAATAATTCTTTGGAATTGGAGAGAATTGTTTGAGGTCGATTGTTTAGTACTCAGTTGTTTAGGTCACTACGTTATTATATGGTTTCTACGTGGAAATCGCTGTACGTTGTTCTGTTTTTAATAATAAATACTAAATGGTAATTTTCCATTGTGACCACGATATAAGCGAAATTATTTACTTCGTTATTTTTTGTAGAAACAATAGGCCTTAAACTTCGTCACAACATAAAAAACAACCGTTTTAAAAAAAATGATTGCCTAAAAAAGGCTAAATAAAAAAAATATATATAATTTAAAAATGTATTTAATAGGACTTCAATGTCTAAACATTGTAAATATATTATATCATCTTACATTGTGTCATGTAAAATTAAATTTTATCTGTATTTCTAAATGGTATTAATGGCTCTGCCACAAGGCAGTAAAAGAGCTATAGTTATTACAGATCCTCTATTGCAGCATCTTTACCGCTGTATTCATTTAAATTTGCCAATCTATTTTGAGCTTTGCAAAGTTGACCTTAATTACCTTTTGCTATTTTCTAAGCAGATAAATGTCTACTGCCACTCAACATGTTGATTTAAAAATAAATGATCTTAATTAATTTTTCTTATTTATCCCTGCTTATTTTAGGTGTTGGAAAAAATCTCATATTATTGAATCATCAACATATTATTATATATTAATTTTATTGTACTATGATTTTATTTTATATATTGTTTGTTTTGAACAAACGTAATGGCTTAAAATTATAATACAATAAAATTATTATATTCTTGTACTAATTACTAGAAAAATGTGAGCAATGACTCTTGAGAAAATAAAGCATTGAACAGCAAAGAATTTTGAGATAAAGTGTATTCTATACCATAATGAACCCTATCGTAAACACAATTTTTCAGAAGGCAGGCAGATGAGCAACTAATTTACTTAATATTGAATGATCACTGATATACACACTCACTATAAGAGGGGTTGGAATTTTCAGAAGCAAGCAGACCCACACTCCACCCACTTGTAAACCGTGTGGGGTTCTGTAGAGTGTCGACTGTTAATATATTTTTATCCTTCGCCACTCCACACAATAATGCCGGCCTGTTTGCATCGGATATGTACAGGGCAGTGACGAAAGATGAAAATCTCTCAAAGGGAACCCAACAAACCATATACGTATTAATATGCTTAAATGTGGTCTGCAAATTGTTCTAATGTAAATTAGATTCTATATATTTTACATAAAGGGAAGCCGATAAGAATCGTTATATGGACCCTTCGTCACTGGTACAGGGTGATCTCAAACGTGACACACGTGCTATTGCAGCGAATTTTAACACCTTGTGTACAGTGGTCGCTATCCGGACGGATACAAAATATATCCCACCACTAGCAAAAAACCCGCGTCTTCTGAGAGCTCATAGTATCTTTCTGGTATCTTAATTTGCATGGTATCTTATTAAAAATAGAATTAGATATTAAGAACTTTATTCCAACGCTTTAAAATAACATTTCATGCACGTATACACAAGGAAACATTAAAACTGTTTAAAATCCTATCACGTCTGATTTACAACGTAATAGAAATCATTGTGCCGTATGGTATACTATATTTGATTAAACAAACAGTCAAGTATGAGATACATCAGTTAAGTTCCGTACCTACTATCTGAAGATAAAAATATAAATTTTGTTACGTTTGCGGTGATTCTAATTTCAATTACTGATTAATTTAGAAATGTAATCTATATGCGCTACAGAGTGAATTTTTATTTTTACTCTTAGCGACCTATCGACTTGCTACACCAATTAACATTATAAGGCCTTTGTTTGGGTTATTTTTATGTAAAAAATTGAAATAATTCAATAATTTTAAGCTTGAAGCATGTTAATGGCAATAGCCATTAACAGTACAGTTAAAACAAAAAATATGTTTAACAACCTGTTAAGTTTAACTTATCTCTCTATTACTTTGTAATATCAGTCCTGTATTATATATTGTTCAACTGTTAGGCACAAGCCTCCTCTACTAGTGAGAGGCATTAGGCCATAGTCCACCACGCTGTCCTAGTGTGGTTTGCTAGATTTCACAAACCCTTAAAATTTTTATTCAGAACTTCTCAAGTACGTAGGTTTCACTATGTTGTCCTTTACCGTTACAACAAGCGATAATTTACAAAGAATATACACTATTCCTTTGTATAACATAAAAAATAGGAAATTAAGACTTTTTTTATCTCAATACCTTCTACGTTTCAAAAAAAACATGTAAAAAGAACGATATACGACGCGGTATTAATTTATTAATAGGATTTCATAGTTACTCTATCAGTTCGGATCCAGAATTTTTTATTTGTTATTACGAATTTACATTATTTTATCTTCGACACTTTTTACAATTATTGTAAAAGACGAACATATTGTCACAGGTATCTTTATCAATTACCCTTATAATACTCAAATACATTTGTATGGACGAAAATAATATCAACGTAGTTAATAACTTTGAAATGAACAACTCCGTTTAAGAGTATATTTCTTAAGTTTTTGTTAAGAATAACTAGACAATTTCAATGCGGAGAAAACTACAAAGGAAAATTACTTTGAAACGGGTCTTTGTAGTAAGCCGTAGCAATCTCCGTACTACAGAAATGAAATATGCAAATACTCAATATTTTATTCGATTCATAGTACGATGATCATTCGAAATATTTACTAACTAAACATTGCAACTTTCAAGTTCAAATGTAATTAAACGATACATTCATTTATGTTTTATGAACGAATCGTGATTACAAAGTAATAAAAATAAAATTACATGGAAGATTGTGAATGGAGTTCTGGTAATGATAGCATTAAAATGCAGCGGAGACAAATTCTTTGGGCCCCTGACACTGGGCTTGACCTCCCTCCTTTTGGCAGTCGCCTTGGCATTGTAGCAGGGCCGCATTCAACCAGTACCTCAAACTTAAGTAATTATAAACCAGACAACATTTGGATGGCCTTTACCTTCGCCGGTTTATGCTTTGTGATTGTTTTTAAGACGTCTTCTGTATTTAAATTTTTTGACTGTCTATGGATTATTATATGAAGGTTATGTTCTTTTGTCTTTTATTATCTCTGTAGTGCGTTGATAGGAAATGGGGAAATAAAATAAATTCAAAATATAAAACAATTTTAAAAAATAATTAATGTGATACCTGTAAATATATTACTATATCGAAATGGATTTATAAAATATGAAGAAATTACAGTTGGCCAATATTTATTTGACTTTTATTGATCTGTATAATATCTCTATTACAAGAACAAACATATAACATAGATTAAATATCTAAATGTATTTTTAGGTACTTGAAACAAGACCAATGGAATGCTACTAAACGGTAGTACCAAAAATGCCGTCCGATAAAATATGAATAGATAATGAACAAAACACTAGTTTTTGTCCGCAACTTCTGTTTGAGAGCACCTTTTTTAAGAGAAGAGGGCTAATCTTTAAAGTTATGGCGATTCATATAATGTGCAATTCGAATATATACGATTATTTTTAGGATTTTTTGATCTTGCACCCGCTCTATAGGGAAGGTCTTTCTTTAATTTTATCTTACAGTTTCAACGAAACTTGAAAATGAGAATAGTGCCTTACAAAATTAATAAATAGGTTTTTTAGGTTCCAATACCGTAAGCAACTAATCTAATAAGGTTTTATTGAACTTTAAACCTCTGAAAATATTCCATCTTTAAAGGTTTTTATCCATATATAAACAGACATGGCAAATTTTATTATCATATTAAGTACCTTAACGAAATAGAAATAAGAGACACGCCCGTGTCTTTATAGCAATAAAACAGACATTATGTACCGCTGCCCACTATCGATCATTGGTTAAACTTTAAATGTCGAAGTGCATAGAACTGTGGCCGCCTACAAAATGTACCTAATGTGCATTTTTAATATCCATCAACATCAAACAAAATATTCGAGTGCATACGATAAGAAAGAGTTCCCAAGTGTAATTTGGCAAAGACTGTTAGATAGAAATTAGCAATTCAAAATGGAGTGGGTAAGCCTGCGGAGGATGCACCATGGCGGACGAGGCGGCGCGTGCGCGGCGCCCCAGTTCTTACCCGGAGGTCACGGGTTCGTTCCCCGATCCGTATTGATCGTGCCGTCGAGGCCGGAAGTGGGACTCCGGTGCAACGGATGTTGACGCTGCAGATACCGCCCAGCACCTCCAATTATTGAATGATCGGCGCAGTGGAGTATCGTGGTCGTGAAAACCTACCTCAACATTGTGACGTTGGTTTTATGATCGAGTACTCATGTATCGTTCTTAGCAACATACCTTTAGAACTAGTTTCCCAGCAAATTGAAATACATAGACTTTATACTTCTAGAAATATACATTATAATAACTGTAAAAAAAAATGCTACTTTTAAACCTTGTTCTCTTCTATGTTTACAAGACTGTTCTATTACAATTCTTACCGCAAAATAAAAAAAATATTGTAGTACTCGTATTAATTAAAATAAATAATAATACTTGGGATTTCTTGTTATACTTGACACTGACACAGTATTAGTCGACTATAAGGAAAATTGTTCACATGTTTAAATCAAGCGAAGCAACAGAACGTCCTTAACATTAACGTGAGTCAAGAATAAAATAATTCCCAATGATGACAAACTCCCTCCTTTTAATTATATTTAAATAAATATAAGTAACACATCATTCAGCCAGCATTCATCGTCAGTAGTGACGGATGTAGTAGTATTGTTTATAATAAATTGCGACACGCACACAGAGAGACGCTATCACAAGGGGTGTTATCGGTCCAAACTAGGGCCCGGAGTTGGGTCAATGACGTTCGTCGACCCGCTGCAGCCCGCACGTGTTGGCTTCGCAACCCCCTCCCACCGCCGTCATCCCCCTCTCCCTAAATAAAGGCTTTATAACTCAAAATCAATATGCACTTCGCAGCATTAAGGCATACGTCGTGACCTTATGAAGACTATGAAATATTACTCAGGTGAACTAACTTCCCATTAGAGCGTTTTATTACGTTGAAAAGGTAACAAATGCAAGACGGTTTTGTTCAACTGAAACATGAACGTATGTACGTCGATCGGCATTCGATAATGAACGGTAAATGTCATTGATAGTACATATACCTTATATTATGTTATGCAGGTGGGTAAGGCCCATGGCAACGGTCGTGCACACAGACACACTGCATTGAGTTATCCCAATAATGTCATATTGATAAACTGGTTGACGTATGCAATTTTGACGCACTCAGTCGTCTCTACGTAGGTACGTAGAGTTAACGTTTTCAATGCCATATTCCTGGAGATCGCTATATTTATCAGTCTGTCTGTGGGGCGTGCGGGGTGGTGTGGCGGCGGTGCGGGGTGTGCGCGGGGTCCTAGCGCGAAGGTACTAGGTGGGTCAATGACGTTCCTTCACCCGATGCAGCGCACCCTGAAACTAGGGCGGCGCGGGCGGTAGAGCACCCTCACAGCGGTGTTTTTGCATTATTGTGTTTTAAAACATCCTTGCGTAATACATTCGATTTTGTGATCTATTGCAACACACAAGATTGTTAATAAAGCTATTAACTTGACCTTGTCGGAGCTGAGAATACAAATGCAACTTTGTTGCAGTTCTTTGATGCAAATTTATAATTTAAAATTCATTTTCAAATTATTATAATTTGCATTCGATTATATTTAGGACCTTGTAATGTTTTATGCTAATATTATTTTATTTCTTCTTTTATTTTATTTAAAATAATGTATAATACAAGTAGTTTGGTGTACAATTATTTCATTTTTTCAATAAATTTATATATTTTTTTTATTAGTACCGTATAATGGAACTATACAATCCTGTTGTTACTGCATATAGCAACACAAGCATCGGTAAACAATGCTGAATGCATTGCGTGCAGTGTCTCAACACTCGCATCAAATGCGTTGTACAAGCTAATCCAATGAAAGCGTTTAACAAGAATTAGAACGTCACCGTAAGGTCATAGATAAAGCTGACGTCTGCTATAATGACACCGACTTAGTACCTGAACCTAAGTACTACTACTGGAGCCTTCGCTCATGTACTTGTAAAAGTAGATAGAATGTCTAAGTCAGCCAGGCCAGTAGGAGCCAAGGCTAGGTTGTGCGGCAGCTTTAATGAAAATTAAACTTTATTCCCCAGCTTGTAGAGTATAAAATGATATGAATGGAAGTGTCAATAACGTTCGTTGACTCGAGCGTTCGATCGCAGTGCTGTTTTCCTTCTCCGTTTTCATGCATTGATATTAGAAACTATTGAAGCCATTGCTGTTATAATATTCCGTTTTGAATTTCCATCGAATTACGTTCATTTAGCAAATAGTAATGTTATGCAGGCATTGAACTCTGTTAACATAATTCTATTATCAATTTACAATAACTATATATTATATTATAATTATTTTATATTTGAGGTGTGTCTAATATCATAATTAAAATATTTTGCAACATTCTTGATTTAAATAATGGCATTAGATAAACTAAAATGCGAAATATTAGCAATATGTATTTATCTAGCTGCTATATTTTAAAATGTATCTACTAGGAGAACATAAACATCCAAATAAATTTCAAAATGCACACAAATAGATTTTTAGATCATACAACTCCAAGGTCCATTGATAGTAACAAACACCGATTCCGCGTTCAATCTATCATGTTGTAATACGTAGTTATTTTAAACGGCAGAAGGTTTATTTCATTTGTCGTCTCGTAAGTACAGTACCACCGTGGGTTGAGCTCCCCTACGTGTCTCCATGGAGCAAACTATTCACATAGCAGAGGTCTCGGTAATATGGACGGTGTCTACGTGAGGTGGCTCGGAGCTCGTGACCCAATTTCGCAGCTGGTGGTTTCAGCAGCAACATGGGGCGCCGCGGGGGCGCGGCGGGGCGCGCGGGCGGCGGGCCGGCGCGGAGCTGGGCGCGTGTCAATGCCGTTCGTTGACTCGAAGCAGCGGATCGACGCGGCCTCCGCCTTACATAACCACCGACAATGAGCGCTCGCTGAATGCGTTCTGATGTACCATGCACTAGGGCTCCACAGCTAATGGACCTGCTGCAAGCCTACATTTGCGCCAAATGCGTAGTAAAATTCGAGAAAAATCCTCGCCGCGCACCTCATTTCCATGCTCAAGGTCGCTGCTTATGATTTATCGTGCCTTAGAGATTTAGTCGACAATTAGATTCTAAAACGAGTTAGTGAATATATAAGAACCGCTCTATGTAACTGTTAAATAAGGTAAAACCAACTACACTGTATTTTAATAAAACTTGCAGAAAATGCAGGTCATCTATTCCGTGTTTCTTGTATACATTTTTGCGATAAAGGTACAGTTACAGGTACATACAGTTCAATATATTTTTTAAACCCATTTGCATTAAAATAATCTTTGCAGTAACATAAAACCCGTAATTAAATTTAAAGGTTTATTTATTGAATAACCGTAAAGCCTTAAATTTATTGAATTTAATATATTATGATATTAAATACTCGAACTACGTGTTTATTTAGGGATTGTAATTATCAATAAATTGTAAAACATAAATTCCCGCATATTATAAGCTATCCAACAGAAATAAGTGCAATGGACACGCGTGTTTGTAAAGAAAAGCGGCGTTCAGCGAGGGCGCAACAATAATCGCCGGCCGGTAAGGGCGGGCGGTGTGGCAGCGCTAGTCGCTACCACACCGAGCGGCCGCGCCGAAAGTGAAAGATGCGCGAGCGCGGGGCGGGGCGGGGTGCGCGGCGTGCGGCGGCGGGGGGGCGCGCTGGCGACACCGCGAGCGGCGCCGGGCGGCGGTACTAGCGCGCCGAGTGCACCGCGCCGCAGCCTCACACAAACAAAACTTTAGTTACTAACCTACTTCCGTGCGGGCGCCAACTGCGAGCGCGTCTCCCGCTCCGTTGCACGCTCGCTCGCTCGCTCGCCTCGCGTGTACCACACCGGTGCTGCTTGCGATACTCTATACTCTATGACACGTTTCAGTGATGAACATTTCTATGAAAACGTTTAAGTAGGACTCGGACCGAGCGCGACGTCCGCGGCCGTTGTTTTTGAATGGACACAAACAAGCTAGAACTGACCGGACGCCAAGCACAATTGAACAAAATGTTTTATGGTGAGATGATGATGTGTACGTCTTGTACAGCTTTTATGTTATTTTATTTTCACGTTGGCATGCACTTTGCGGTCTCGTCGTCTCATTCATTCGTTGTTTATTATTAATTCGGCCACGCACACACCGCACACGTGTTTGTCTATCTAGTTATGTATGAAAAACATTTCAGATAATCTCCAAATCGTCGTAGTATTTACCTATTTTTATCACACAAAGAAAAAATATTATACAATTTAAAACACAATATCATCACACAAATAATTTTCTAGAACGTCTATCAAATTATATATTTCTAGTTCTCTAATTAATTTTATTATTCTATTAGCCCGATGCAAAGCAAAACCTTTAAATGGCTAATCTTCAATACATATTTTTTTATAATCTATGATATCAAATAGGCATATTTATGATGTGTGACTGCTTCTTAGAATTTGTTTGTATATTTGTTTTTTTTTTTTATATAAGCATGATTCGTTATTCGTCATGGCTTTTTGTTAAAGAAAATCATTGTCATAACACATGTTCAATGTGGATTATTTAATAACTTTTTCGCAAAATGATTCTATCAAGCCGCCATATTGAATTGACGTTATCTATTAGTTGGATAAACGCCCTCTATCGTCATATTAGAACTTTATAATTTGGATAAACAATAAAAAGACATTTTTGTGCAAATTTCACGTATTGTCATGTAGTAAATATTATCTGAAGCGATATTTAAATGTAGGTTATCTTTATTATGATATGTTTTGTCGCCTATACTTCGAGACGTACCTATTAGTCAAACAACATCGTCGTGGCCTTTAGTGATGAAGCCAATAATTTATATATTTCAATGCCATATATTTAAACTTGCAGATTGTCCTAACCTACAGAAATTAATGAATGGTATAATTTGAAATAACCATTAGTATTATTCAACAAGTTTATTGATTCAATTCTTCTCAGGCTGTCGTATTATTTAATGGTGTTGACGTTTTATTTATTGATTTAATATTCGCACAATAATATTGCAAAAAAAAGATGCTAAAATGGCATTAAAACTGGTGATCTCAATTCATTTTAAGAATACGCCACTATAACAAAATTTTGTTAATTACTTGTCAACTTGACACGCTTCAATAATTCCACGTAATACTTATCGGAGTTCATTAATGATTTCATCTCAATTTATTATTGAACTTGATTCAGAAATTTATAAAATACTCAGAAAATAAATCAATGATGCATCACTTTTACGAATAATATAATAAGTTATGACAAAAATATTTATAAATGTTCATAACAATTATACAGCAACGTAAATTTTTAGCAGTCTTAAGATAAAAACGATAAAATTATTTGTTTTGTCATGTCTTAAGTATATAAAGGATCATTCAGTCGTAATATAATACTTTACTATTAAAAATACGGAAGCAATAAACAAATTATGTTCTTGTTTGCTTACGTAAAAATTTCTTAAACGCACTTATATTAGCGACTCTACATCAGCCAAAGATGTGCTACTGTTTCTTTGTCTAATTTTAGTCGACACTTTAGGTACATCGGTTTAGATACTGATAATCAATTTTGGGCCATTACCATACCGTCGTATTGACAAAATCTATTTTTATTTATAACTTTACTTTTCTTAGTCATTACCTTCTGCCTTTGTTTTACTATTGGCTGCGTATGTCTTAAAATATTTCAACTATGAGTAACCTTTTTTACTACTGCAGACTTTTGAAACACAATATTATTATCAAGTTAAATATGAAAATAGCGGCGATAGCCTAATTGGGTGTGGAACGGACTGCGAAGACGAATGTCCGCAGGTTCAAAACCCAGGGGCACACACCTCTGACTTTTCTAAAATCATGTGTGTAATCTTTGTGATTTTATCGTTCGCTTTAACGGTGAAGGAAAACATCGTGAGGGAACCTGCACATCTGAGAAGTTCTCTATAGGAATTTCGAAGGTGTGTGAAGTCTACCAATCCGCACTAGACCAGCGTGGTAGACAAAGGCCTAATCCCTCTCAGTAGTAGAGGAGGCCCGTGCTCGGCAGTGGGCAAGTATATAATACAGGGCTGATATTATTATTATTTATTATAAATATGAAAATAAAGTTTGTTTTATTTGGGCACGGCAAAATAAGCCCACTGCACCTGATGGTAAGTGTAGCGGGATCCAATAGAATGTCGACTGACGAAAGATAATTGCCCTGCGCCAGTCGACACAATTATGCCGGCCTGTTGGAACCGGATATATACAGGCTGATCCCGAAACGCGACACCCTTACGTGGGCCACTATGGCGGATTTTAAAACCTTGTGTTCGCTATTAGGGCGGATATAAAATATATCCTACCACCAACAAAATACAGACCAATTTTAATAAAACATAAATATACATTATACATATTAAGTATCTTTCTTATATTGCTTTATTGCAAAATACATAAAACGTATAAGGCCATAAAAGGATAAAAAACCTTCAAATATTTTTACTAAGATTATTTTTCTGCTTGATTCATTCTATATTTTTATTACAGTTAATGCTAATCAGATGACGAGGCTGATAGTTGAGCACATGCAAGCCATATCTGCGAATTATTTTTACACTATTCTTGAAAACCGTATCGATGATCTCACGGTGGGTCACCGCATCCTTTCGTCCATTTTTAGAATTATCTTAATAATATTAGAATGTAATAACTGAAGAACTTAATGTTTGGTGTTGATGTTGGTTGACGCTTTTTTTAATTTTAATATTTTTTTTTATATAATGATTTTTGAATTTTAAATAATACTTTATCTGTTTGTCCTTGGTAGTAAATATAGTAACATATTTACTTGATATTAAATAATATGTTAAAAATCATCGCCAAATATTGGCGAAATATTATGAAACAAACAGATATAATTTGAGTTCTGTCAAAAAAAATACGGTTTGTGTCTTGACTTTTAAATTATTTTACGTAAGGAAGAAAGCGTTAAAACAGTAATTAGTAAAATACTAATTATCGTTTGTTAGTGAGGAGAATCGTTTAGTATTACTATTCTTAACCTTTCAATTAAATTATTGTACTTGTAGGTCATTGAATAAGTCGATTTGTCTAGGCTCTACAATGTTGCAGAAACTCGTAGAGATTAGGCGAACGGACTGTGATCTCAATGTTGCACTTATCTTTAATAATCGAATGCAATTAATATATAGTACCGGTTAGTATGAAGGTCAAGTACTTTAACTTTACATAAACGTTTACGTAAATTATAATTCTTATATAGACTACAGGGTTTTAGTACAAAAACGCAGATATTAGTTCTAGATTTTTTACAATTCGATAAATTCAATATAGATATTTTATTTGTTACTTTTAAGTCGTTATTGATAATTTTTATAATACGCTCCTAAAATATGTCTTAGTCATTAATATTATTTCTATTTTAATATACGAATTATTACAATATCTATTTTTAATGTTTTATAATAATAAAATTTGATCTACATTTTAATTTTTATTTCATTACGCTTAAAATATATTAACTTTAATATGAACAACATGTAATAATGTAAATATATTGTTTTAAACTTTTTCCTTCACGACCCAAATATTGAGGTCAATGATATGATAATGCAGTTTGCATTAACACTTACTTACTTGATAAAGATAACATTTGACATCAGCGTAAGAAAATATAGTATTATGTTCCCTATATTATATTTAAAGCAAAAAACCTTTACTAACGGTTGTTTACAGACCTCTTTTCAAAGAAAAAAAGCAATAATTTTATCATACAAATTATAATGAATAATTTATTTATTAATGTATATATAAAACAATTTTTTATGTAGTTTAATAAGTTTTAGGGGTGTAGCCAGGGCACTGACTTTGGTCTACGTGTGTTGCTTCCCATAATGTGATAGACCCTACGGCCATATTTAACACTAACTTCAAACTCCAGGCTGACACTGCGAATAAAAACTGAATATGTTTTTACCTAGGATTCGAACGGGAGACCTTAGAGCAGAGATCGTAGCGTGCACGAAACACAACTAGCCTACAAAGCCAGTCCAATAAATGAGTACTATCGTCATTAGGTGTTCAATACGATACTTGTCAAATAGAATTTACTTCAAACTTGGCCCTTATATCAATAGGCCCTATTAATTATATTATTGAGCAATATTTATGGAGAAGTGTAGTACCAAATAAACACGCAACAGTTGCTATGTCTCTCTTAAAAATAATAAATCAACCGTGATTGACTTACGCAGTTCTTTTCTTACGTCAATGTCATAAAAGCTCTCTTATGTCTTAACCCACTAAAGTCAATTACCAAAGACTTTCTATACTATGAATGAATTTTAAAAATAATTTCAACTTACGCAACTTTACATACTGCAGGATTATTTTTGGTAAACACTGGTATATATTCATGACATAAATAAACCTGAAATGAACGCTTAACTTGGTAAAAGTCTACAATATCTAAAAAAAATACGGATATTTTTATCTTTCATATTGGTAAACCGTGTTACGTGGCCAACCAGAAACAGGAAATATTACATCAGTATTAAATACCAGGATTTAAAAAATAATTAAATGTTAAACTTATAATTATTTAAATATGCAACGTACTTAAATTAAGGCGATGCCTTTTTAATCCAATAGGCTGGCAAACAAGTCAGTAGGTCATCTGATATAATAATAAGTGATAACTTTTTCCACGCAAGAAATCAACTATAACTATAGAACATTAAACCTGTACTATAACACAATCACATCGGTAACTTCCGAACGTTGCAAATTACTTTGAATCCTTTAACCATCCGCTTTTCTTTTCAACGTAAAACTGCGAGTATTACGTGAGTCGCACACATGGCAGCGGCGCTGTGTGCTATAGCAAGTGCGCCTGTGTGCGTTGATTGAGCGCTGCGTTCATGTGTTTTTTTTAGTAAAACTCGCACACGGGCACATCGCGTCGTGTGGGCTCTCAAAACTAGGTCGGTTCAGTGACCCATATGTTTATCTAACGATTGCGGCGGGCGCGAAAAGCCCGCCTAGCGGCTCGCGGCCCGCGTCGGGTAATCGCTATCGCTGTTTTTGTTTAGGTTATCTGTGGGCAACCTGTCTCTCGTGCTGTTACCCTGATAACACGCACGCGATACTACTTGTGCAGCCAATGCATGACATGTGTAGTGGGTACCGATAACTGCATATTCGTGTTAAAATTTGTGTAAATCAGGTAGGCCGTTACCTCGTCTGCCTTCCGAGGCAAAAAAAATGCTTTGTAATGATTCTTTCACAATTAACTAATTAACCTATATATTATATTGCTTGAACACTTTATATTTTACTTTTAACTTATTATTTCACATAATAGGTACATACAAAGATTTATAATATAATTTTTAACTGTGCTCTCTTTAATGGTATATATTTGCATTATTAAACATCATTAAAAATTATTTCATCACATTTGTTTGAGCAGAAAGGCTCAAAAAACGCCATGTGTTGCCACGTCTTAAACATTTCGTTTTATCTTTAAATATCCCCTTAACCCAATTTTCAGTTATGTGCTTACCACACCGTATGTTTCCTTGGACGTAACCCCAGACAACCGTTTAAAAATAATTCTAGTGATTCACACATTTCCCTGATACGACTTTACACGAGTTTTTAAACTTTGTTATCTGAACAGCATTCCAAACGTGTTTTTAAGACAATTGATTTAATTTTTAATAACAATTTTAAATATTAAGTATTTTAATGCTTTCTTATATATTATATAACGATAAGATGATGTTATTAAGAAAAAAAATACGCTTTTTATAATAACTTTGTACATGCAGACATAAAAAAAGCTGAACAAATTCTTATTCATTAATATAAATTTCACAAGGTTTACTGTATTTTAGATAAAGAAAAAAGAATATTGAAGTTAATGTGTACCAGAGTTTTAAGCTGGTTTTGTGGCCGACGTATTATTATTTTTTTTGTAATAAAGTGAGACTAAGAAACATCCATTCATTGTTTTGGAACTACATATCACCTCTTTGATTATACACAAGGACATTACAAAAATGCTAATAGGGTAATAACGAATATTTTCGCAACACGAAATTAAATGCGGTGAATGCCATCCATTTAAGTGAAATTCGTGATTAATCTGGCAAATTATATTTTTGGCTAGAGCTTACTTTCTCTAGCATAAACTTTGCGTTAATTTTTTTGCCTTAACCGTTTATTAGATAAAATCACGATTTGGTATGCAATGGACTTCGTCAAAACTGTGTTGGCATGAACCTACGAATAGCTTGAGCTTGATACGCAACTTTAAACTTTAAATGTATCGCTGTAAGATTGATTTGGTTAACGAATGCGAACATAGTACACTGATTAGCGTTTGTTCAAGGACGGTGAAAGTAGAGAGAAAGGATGTGCTTATGACATCATGTTTCTGGCAACTATTGTTAGGCGCCTGCATTGTAGTCTTATATTAATAGATTATAATAGACCTCTTCATACGTGACGTGTATAAAGATGGCAAAAAGTAACGGATATTTCGACGGTTAAGTTATTCACGGAATTTTAGTTATTGTATGACTAATTTATGTGTTTTATGACTAATTGGGCCATATTTTTTTCTGTTGCCTTTTAAGGGTTACTATAGTTTATTTTATGTGTGTTTAAAGTTTTACCTAATTCAAAGCTGTTTAAAAACACGTGCTTATATTGATACCAATTGACGAGCGTATTGGATTTAGGGAGTGGATTGCATAAATATATTTATTTTATTTGCAATTGAGTTCAAATTCAAAATTTCATATGAATAGAAAATTACAAGGTTATCTTGGGAAACTTTTAAAGCAATATAAATGCAGGAACGCTGTGTTCTTGAAGTTAACTTTGTTAAATACAAAATAAATAAACACAGATTGATTGTTACTTCCCCTTGCATCAAAAAATAAGAAAACTTAAAGTTGACAAGAATTATTTCTATTGTTTTTAGATAAACTAACAATTTATCCAATTAAATTAATCATTTTGTATAAGCGTAGGTGTATCAATGGGCACCGAATCATACAATTTAAATCAGATAACTTTGATTAATCATTATAATGTTATTTATTTGCTGTTTACCCTTGTAGTAATGATATAATTTATAAGAAATATTGTTCTAATTAAATGTATGTTGATCGGTAACCTTGGACTGAGAAAAGGCCCTTAGGTACAAATCTAATGTCCAGTAGAAACTATGAAAAATTACTTTGTACATTCCAACTACGGCCTCTAATAAGTAATTAATTTAATTTTAGAATATGTGCCAATAAAAAAATACATAATAACCAATTAACAGCTGTTTTCAATAAACGATCCCAATCTTAATCTTCAATCCGATTCTGAGAATGAACGATTCAAAATAACTCATTTGTAAGCCTGTCAAAAATAATTTTGTTCTGTTTGGTTAATTTTTGTGATAGACCGAAAAAAGCGATGGCACAGTTAATTAAAAATGGCGGTTAATCAAGTTTATATATAAAATAGGTTACAACTCAATATAGACTCAACCAAAAACGATCAAATTTTAACATACAAAAGTTCTAAACAATCGACACATAAATAGCAATATGAATTGTCAGCAATTAGTACAGAGCTTAAGTTTACCTTCAAACACTTCGACTCCCTATCGCCCTTCGTTTTCGTTAGCGCCATCCACTTTACCTTTACGAAGGTGATTGCTTGTAGTGACTAAATTCATCATCACAGATGTTTTATCTCGCTCGTGCGAATTGTAAAACTAATTAGTGCGAGCGAGATAGAATAACTAGTGGCTGTTATTAGTTAGTCTAACACGCTTAGGCTGTAAGGTCGTTTGGACAAAACGTTGATGCGTCAACGAACGCTGGCAAGGTGACGCATTGTCGGTAGGAATGTATTATTGTAATACTCGTGTTATTTGCGTACTCAACAGGACGTTGGAAAATTCACTCATTCATTACTTAATTATCGGAACAATGTCCTTTTCAACTTAGGTATACATAAAACAGCGAAATTTATGAATAATAATAAAAACTGCCAAAAATCATAATTAAAACATCCTGTACATAATTATAATAGGTTTAAGTGACATTTTATAATTAAAAACATAAAAATAGATTACGCCATATTTCATGAAGGGTTAGATAGAGATGCAACTGGTGCAATTCATTGGACCGTAAGTCCGATAAAACCAACATAACCGTTCCCCTCCCCCCCCCCCCCCTGCAAATGGTGGTAGCGATAATAAATATTTTCCCCGCGAAAAAATGGGTGCACCAAACTTATTCTCTTGCCATTTATATCTTAACAGGAGCAAATAGTTTTTTTTATATCCTATTACAAAAATTGTGTACACTAATAAATCGATTAACAGTAAATTAAATAAATAAAATCAAAAGAAAGTTAAAAATAGTCCCTATGACTAAGTGAATTTTAACGCATGGTCATGAAATATTAAAAAAGTAGTTGCAATTATTTTGGCGTTCTTATTTATTCATAACGCGACCTGACATTACAATATTTAAAATACACTAAAATTAATCATGTTATTGTTAATTTTACTTGCCATTAATAAGTATGAAAGTCGATCCTTAACGTACTGGGCTCGTAACCTACAGACTTATGTGAATAATAGCTGGTTATCTCATTGCACTAAGCATTTATCTAATCAATGTAATGGTGCCTAGTGTAACTGCAAAGATAAATATTTTCTAAGAACTTATGCTAACCTTAAGAACACTTGACTCATAAATAAAATATTATGAAAGACATTACTAAATAAAAATATTTAAGGAAAATTAAATCGTATGCAATCTCTAATAAGTATACTTATGTAATACAGGCAGACTTAAAAATATTCTAATATTCCTATTTTAAAATGGAATTATGTATTATATAAAAATAAAAAGTATTAAAAATTAATACCTACAAGGGAATTTACTAATACTTATATTTTGCTTTAATTTTTATATTTGCAGCAATACGTATGAGAAATATGATTTTTATAGTAATTAAGATTTTTTTTATTTTAATTATTCAAAACAATAAACGGTAATGCTTACATATTTTTATTAAACTAACACCACAAAGAAATTACGCCCTATTTAAGCAATTAATGCAATTAAAAATAAGAAAAACAGTATTTTGTTTTAAAATAAATATCCTGTATATTAAATCTCATTTAATAACAATAATCGTCGGATAATTTGTTTATATGATCGGTTACTCTCAACCTTGTACCAACCCTCACATATAAACAAACGTAGGCGGTGATCACATAGCCAACGCGATAAAATTTTTCGTTATAAAACATAAAGTTGTTAGAGATCGTATCTAGCTTCGGGATGACGGTCGGCTTGTCCTAGTTTCGGAAAGTACCTATACAGACCACAGTTGTGGTAATTTTGCTCCGATGCGCGGGCGTTCATAATGCGTATGTTGAGATAATGCAATTGCAATACGTTATCGAATTGATATTTCGTCTCTATATCAGAATGCAAAATAGTTTTTCGTTTGGTCGTTTAGGTGCATTACACACATTAATATCTAAACTATACAATCTATATATAATTTTTCTAATTGTTGCTCTGAAACTTTTAAATGGTACCTGCCATGAAATTGAATATTGTGAATTCTCATACATTTAAGTAAATATCGTTATATTGTGTTGTGACGTGTTGTTGGTGTAAAAGTAAATAAATAAATAAACTAGCTTTTAGTCGCTGCTTCGCCCGCGTGAGAGTTTTCCCGCGATAAAATCCCCTTATATACTTGCAAGGTCATAAACTATCTCCATACCAAATTTTGATGAAAGCCATGCGTTAGATTTTTATTTTATCGCGTTGTGACAGACAGACGCGGCGGAGGATATTATTTATTATATATAAAGATTATAGCTATTATATTATTGGAAAAAACTCTACACAAAATATTTACGGATAATATTTTCTTTGCGTTTTATAAGTTAATACAAATTATAAACGCGAACCTTATAAGTTATAAAACTTTGTGCAGAGGATATTTAATACCTTATTTAAATCAATCAAATGTTATTAATAGTGATGGACCCTTTAAGTGAACGAATGAAACAATCCAAGTATACTTATGATTGCTAAAGTTAATAAAAAGTATACCATTAAGGAACCTAGTCATTTAGGCGGATATATAGTTTTTATCGTACCTCGGTTAGCCCTCTAATATTTCCTTGTAGTTTTTCTATATTTAAAAAAAAACTTGCGCTTCCTACTATTATGGTTTAAATTATTTATAGCGTCTCATTCGATATCCTTCTTGCGGAATTTATTGCTTATTTTATAAATGAACTCTGTTACTCCAGATTTACTTAGAATGTTTACGTTGGACTTGATTCAATACATTCGTAATCCTTTGAAACCTGTCACTATACTGCTTTAAATATTTTATATTTAATACACCAACATAAAACTTTGTACCTATTTTTAAGAGCAAGTAGGAGTGTCAGATTTGGTATAAATAAATTGTATATAGAGAGATATAAAAGAAAAGATTGTCAGCTCTGTGTTATATATTGTCCCACAGCTGGGCACTGGCCTCCTGTACTGTTGAGAGGGATTAGACCTTAGTCCACCACGCTTAGTGCGGGTCGGTAGACTTCACACACTCTCAAAATTCATTTATAGACCTTCTCAAGTATGCAGGTTTCCTCACGATGTTTTCCTTGACAGTTAAAGCAAGAATTATTCACAAAGAATACGCATAATTTTAGAAAAGTCATTCGTCTCGGCAGTCCGTGCAACTCCCAACTGGGCTATCGCCGCTATTTAAAATTTATATATTTTTTACAAATATATTAAATTTGACGGATGAATTCTGATCGCTAGACAATCACTAGTACTATTTATTATGTATCTTAAGTCTAAATAATCTTTTTCAATTTATAAAATAACAATGTATTTAACAATATCTGCAAATGTAACTCCAATAAAATTTACACAGCGTATTGTAGGAACACGAAATTGAAAACTAATTATTATTAATGGAAACATGTAATTTTCTGACAATTTACGTGCACAAATCGCTGCCCGTCATTATTCATGTTATGGCGCCAGTAATGTAGCTGCGGTGACCAGTTTTATTAGCAGCTGCGTGCTTAAAGAATTTTCTACGGTGTTACTTAGAAGTCTGCGTTAGATGGAATGGACCTTGATCTGCGTGTCAGCCAGTTACTATGTCAATTAATCTATAGTATGCAATAAAAAAATATATACGTATTTTTTTTAATTCTTGTTTTTTTTTAATTCTTGCAAGACAAGGGAAGCAAAGAGGCATAATCTATAAATCCAAAGCAATTCATACATATTGGAATAAATTTCAAATTCCGATTTAACTGATGATTTTACTGTCTATTGACTAGTGATAAGTGATGAACCGAATCGGGTTTTGAGATTAGAAATCAAATGGTAATGACATTTGTATTTAAATGCCTTTCAAATTATTATTCTTAAGATGTTCTTAAGTGATTTAAATCGTTGACAGGCGATAAGATTTTGGCATTAGCTTTCTACAAGACTTGCGGTCATTTTTTATGTTTAATATGGCCTTAATATATCTTCAAACTGTTAAAATAAAAGTGATTTTATTGATTGGTTTTACAATTTCTTAATTAAATTTAAATATCAAAAACATAGAAACAGCAAAGCACTTACAACTAAAAATATATTATATATTTTACATCGATATATATGTACTAGATCTGGCGTTCCGTACACTCATTGTGTTCGACTGAACTGTTCTGAAATCCGTACACATGACTTTAGTATGATTTCTACATTCACAGCGTGTGGTTATATACGAAATGGCGCTCATAATATAAGAACTCGAGTCTAAATGTAAACCTGAATGTGAAAAAAAAATATCAGTCAAGTAAAATTATTTGTTGTTCAAGTTAAATAAATTATAACAGTGACGTTTTAGTTGCCATTTTAGTTCAGATTTTGAACAAATAGTTTATATGGAACTTCGTGTCTATAGAAGAGACGTCAATGATATTTTATATATTTGTTGTTAATTTTATGAACCTAGCAAAATAAGTTAGTGACGAATCACATCACGTGTTGCCATTACGTTATTTATCTGCGCTTGGTTAGTCACAGAGCAACGAGCGGCCGGGAGGTAGTTGTCTAAAATTAGGGTCAATGATGATAAGGCCATAAAACCGCCATCTAACGTTATACTGTACTGCCAATAGGTCCAGCAAACCGTTTACATGGAAGGGTACGTACTCCTAACGGATACGTACAATATAAATATTATAACTTATATGATTTTTCTCTACAAAATTTACAATTTGATACATTTTTTTGCTTCATTTTTGGTACTTAAAACTTATAATCACATAATCTTAAAGAAGAAAACTTTGTTCTAAACAAATATGTTGCTCCGGAGTTCGGGCACGCAACTATCTGTTGACGTGTTTGCTCTCGTTTCGTGGGCTTTTTTTAATCTTATCAGTAATCTTTCAACCTATTTTTTATTCTTAGAGAAATCTTACGCGTTCAAACACTTGATACACTTTTCTAAATATTGTTGTGTGTAATTTAACAGTAAAGTAAGTGATAAATAAGTTTGGAACAAGAAAATATTTTTTCGCGTCAATAAATTATATTCAAAGCTTGAACATACATATTGAATTATAAATTATAACAAATCTTCTGACAAATCTACATCATTGATATTAAATAAATATTATAAGACATAAATAATTGCCAATACCATAAGTTACTTTAACAGGTAGTTATAATATTCATTAATTCCAATTTAAAATAAAATTTATTCCTCAAAATAAGCTCAGGCATTCTATTTTTAAAATCATTTAAAAAAATTAAATAAATCGAGTCAACAGATGACAAATCCCTTACTAAGCCACAGTTCATCGACTCGCCTATTTCAAATTCAATAAACTGTAATAAATAATGTATCGGTGAATAATTATCCTAAACACTAAGATATAATGGCGGCGTATGGATATTTGATTTGCATCAATCACGTCTGTCGGCGGATATAGTAGGCGAACGCCCATACACCCACGCGCCACGCGATTTGTAACCTAGGTACAGTACGCCACAAAAATACCCAATCTACCATTATATTAACAGCTATCATTTTTGTATATAAATTCAAAACTTCAAATCACATGCTAAAACATATTTTTTCGTTATTAAAAATAAATTAATACCTACATGGTTTATTTTACAGAAGATAGTACAATTATTGGTAAGGAAACAAAATTATATAGGCTATTTGAAGTGAATTTGTTGAGAAACTTTTGTGACTAAATGTACTTAGTGAACTTTAGCAAACCTAGGACATTCTGACCGCGGACCCTAGTGTAGGAGAATTAATTGCGTTTTCACAACCGCCGTCGTTATGGCAGCTCATAACTCCAGAGTTACGAAAGTGTAGTTAACTTGTTTATGGATAATCAGAAATCGTTTTGCTTTTCGAATGTCCTTTGCTTAAATTACAATATTTGATTTGCTTGTAATATATTAATGACCAAGTTCTTGCATATATATTTTTAAGTAACAAAATAGCTCAGTAAATACTTTTAAAAATATTGTCCAACATAATGTCGAGTAACTCACGTGTTCAATGTTGCTTTGTAAGAATGTGTCATCAAAAAGCGATGATAGCCTCGTTGGAGATGGAGCTGTCTACATAGCGAAGACCCTAAGCTCAAAACTCAAGGCAAACATCTCTGACTTTTTGACGTTACGTGTGTATAAATTGATAATAATTATTGCTCGCTTTAACGGTGAAGGAATACATCGTGAGGAAACCTACATATCTAAGAATTATACCATATCCCGTTTGTCCAAGACATACAATTCTATTTCTGGGAAAGTGGATGTGTTTGTGGATAAATTGTCGTTTTTCAAAAAGGTTGTTGTGACATTGTTGAGAGATCAAGGTGTGTAATGTCATTTTGCACATTTTCCGAGTTTTATAAAAGTCTTTATTATTTTACTTATAATTTGTTCATTGTTTTTGAATATCATAAAGTCCCCACCCTTTTTTTTTTAATATAGTTACTACATTTATTTGTAAAATATTACGCATTTATGATGTATGACTAGTTAATTAATATTAATATGTGTGGTGTTATTTTTTTTGTCAATGCATGCTGTGACACCTTAAAATGTTGTGCATTTAAACCTATCATTACTGTTATGTTTTATTGGAGCTATTTATAATGTAACAACTACTGGTTGTCCTAATTATAAATAAATAAATAAATAAGAATTCGCCATAAGAATTGCGAACGTATGTGAAGTTTACCAACCCGCACTAAGCCCGCCTGGTCGACTAAAACCTAAACCCTCTCAGGAGTTTAGCAGGCCTGTATCCAGCAGTGGGACAGTGGGTAGTGAGATATAATATAGGACTGGTACTATTAATCATCACTAAGTCATACTAAAAAGCTTAAAACAGTCATGGCACAGCAATGTTGTAAAGGCCTCTAGTTGATATTTCTTGCATTAGCCACACATAGAATATTAGTAAACAATACTCAAGCCCAAGGTCGAAGTATTAATAAAGTTGATTGTAGCTCGTTCTATGAACTAAAACAATATTACATCTTTAAATAAATTACTTTATAACAAACAGTACCAATAATATAACAAAACATTTTTTTTTTATTTTTAACTAATAATATATATATTTGCGGCTTAATAATACGAATAATACTACATTGTATTAATAAATATACAAAACACGTTGAGGATTATATACAAATTATATGCAATGTTAATAGCGCGTTACTAAAATGATTTGCCAAGAATGACAACATGTGCCTATTATGTGCTAAACTTGCCATACGCCAGTTCACTTGAGTATATTAGCCTCAGAAACTACGTCATCAGATCAAAATTGTCCATAGAATAAAACAACATAAACAAATTAAAAATATCTTTAAATAAAATAAATTGTTCATTTTTCACTTTTATAATCAGGCTAGTATTTATTTTAGATATAGATTATAGATAATTTATAGGCCGAATAATTAAAATTCGGCCCTTATTCTCGAAAATATAAGTAAATTTAATGTAAAGCTTAAAATAATAAATCAATCCTGTTTAATGTCAACCGTAGTATGTCGCAAACTGTTTTGGCTATTTGCGTGTGCTCTAAAATGTCTTGAAAATGCAGATACTAGACTGGAGAGGTCATCAACATTGGTCCAGTATTGAATATTGCTTAATTCCATAAAGTAAGGAGAGGCCTGAGCCCAACAGCATTGTAAATGCTAATTTTATCCATATCATGTTGCGAAAACATAGGTCAGTTCAGAATTGCAACAAATCTAGTCGACAAATGAGATACCAAACAAACTAAAAGCTATAAAATATACGATACAGTTACATTTATTTGCCTGAATTAAATAGGTGGCACTTTCGATTTAATACAACATTTATACCAGCATGGCAGTATTTCCGTTTAGGTGCAGGTAATTTACTCGTCTAAGAACCAAAGCCAGGCTAAGTAATACATTTATTAATATTAATAACGTTTAAATTAATTCAACTTAGAACAGGTTGAACCACATAAAATATGTCGTACTTTCATAGAACGGTACAATAAAGACAGAATTGTCAAAATCCAAGTCCAACGTAAAATGTACTTTACAGATAATCATTTAGTTAAAGAATCTAATCGTTGTATATTTCATTCCATCGCTTGTAGCTCGCAGTCCGCCCCGTCCCTTCCGAGCGTGCAACAGTAGGGTTTCCCACGCAGGCTGTAGGCAGCCCAGCGCGGCCTTGCGGCAAACCTTTGTACACCGGCAATGTTATCACCGAGTCACGGACTCGGGCCTTCTACTATTGTATGATCTACTCATTGCCAACTTTGCCTATATTTAGAATCAGCGTAATTTTTGTCATCTGTCGACAATGTCAAGACTTTGTCTCGACGAATAAAAGATGCGCGAGATCACAATTGAATCGTGATTGAATCAATATTTTGTTACGCTAGACTGAGTTTTGTTTGTTTTCTTAAATACGGAGTTTTTCTGAGTTGAATTAGGTATATATTTTAATGTATAACTTCTCCTCTATTCAATACCATTGGGATACAGATTCCAGTAAATTAAATTTGAGTAAGATTTCTATGATTTTTTATTAGCAGAGCAAAATCAATACGTTCGTTATATCGTACTTCACAGATAAACAAAAGAACGCCTCTAGCAATACAATGAAGAGCACTTTATTCTTTTTAAATATAACCAAACAAAAATATTATTACAAAAATTAAAACGTCTTTACTTTATTCGTATTTTCTATCTAAAAATCGGTATCAGCTCAGAGACAATTTATGCTCTATACGGCGATCGGCTCGTCCTCTATCACATCATAGGACGGGATTTGCACGGCGAAATGTGGGCGCGCACAGGTTGCGCCTGTGCCTAGCCGTTCGGGAATTAAGTCGTGAATGTAAAAACTATTATTTTATCTCGTTTCAATAATAACCCAATGACATTACTAGTTCCAGCAACGATTTGTAACTTTCACTCCCACTTTTACTATCAATGCGAAGTGACAGTCACGGCCGGGTCATCAATTACGTAAAGCTATCGAATAAACAACATTTGCGCAATTTATAAAACAAAAAACAATATTATCACTGTTATATAAATACTGAAAACGTTACTTTGAATTTTACAGCTTCCTCTATTATTTTTTGCTATCGGATATTAAAATCTTTATTATTACCTCATCATTCGAAAGATACCTATCTTAAAATATTTTTTTGTATATTTTCTGAATCATTTTATCGCGGTAAAAGTAGTTTCAAAGTTATGTCATTTGTTTATAAAATTATAGTAACATGTAATAAAACGAGAGTATTCAAATTAAATTTATAAAAATACACAAATTATTTGAATGACATCCAAAAGTTTTTTAAAGAAAATATTAAATAAGAATAATAAGAAATGTAATAATAAGTGATATGTTCACCACCTTGTCATACCGATCCTAAAAGTGATTTGCTGTCAATACAATCGACACATTTGAACACTTCCAAGTTTAAACATTTTAAAGTTACGCCATAACACGTCAAACAGTAAATGAAAGTGTCAAGCCGGCTTGACAGACATCACTAATTATATTACCCGCGGCCCAAACTAGAGTCAACCGAGGTGAATGATCTTAAAATCAAATCTGTCCCGAACACATTCTTATGGAAAGTGAACATTACTTCACTATAAATAGATTGACCTTTCGCTTGGCTGATGCGTCAGCTAAACTTACACGTGATGTAACAACACACACACAAATATGTTACACGTACCTGTTGTAAGCACGAGTGGTGGCCGACGAAAGAGAAAGTGGTTAAGGTCTCAATGGTGGCTGACCGGTGGCTATAGTGCTGTACAGGTATCGACACATCGATATTGATTTAAATGTGTTTTAATCGGAAAGGACAGTAACACTTGATTCCATTAACGCTCTGATCCATGGAAATTTTATACCGACAGATAAATTTATGGAAATTTTATATCGACAGATTAATAAAGAAAAAACATCTCTTTTAACAATGAAACTCTAATCCATCCTAATTGTATTAGCACTATGTGATTCTCTAACCAATAACCAAAGGTTATTATGTAGATTTTTATTTGTATGCTCTCTGCATTGTTTTAAAACGAAAACAATGTCATTATTTCAAACCGGTACCAAATAAAATAAATAAATATCGTTTAATAGTATATCGATATCCATTGTCCACAACACTACACCGACATGTTCCGGAGCTTGCTCCTACGGGAAGTACAGTAACTCGTTCCACGCAAGGTACCGTTAGCTACGTGCGCCCGCGCAGCCTAGACCAATTACTCTCGCTTTCGACCGACCGTAGCGAGACAATGGCTTTCTTCGCGTTATTACTTTCGATGAAGATTTTTTTATTAATATACTTAGAAGATACATATATACAGTTATTCCGATGCAGGATATGTTTGTTTACGGTGTTTTAAAGAATATTAAACCAGATAAAATGCCTCTATACGGAGTGAAGTGTTAGCTTAATTTAAAAAGTTAGACTATGGAAAAATACGGATGCATGGTTAAATATCGCATAATACTTGACCTTATCAAATTTTAAAATTCACTTAACATTGAAAAGATATCTTTACCATCTCATTAGAGTAAATAATGTATTTCAACTTAACAAAGTAATATGAAAAACAATACAAATGTCCCTATAATAAAGTTTTATACAAAGGATGACTTTAAAAAAAATGCGTGCTTATTCCATATCACGATTTTTAGCGAGTTCAATACTCACGTGCCGTAAGACAGAAAGATAAAAATCGCGTGAAGCAAGTATTCAAAAAAGTTTAAAGCCTTGACCACGGGTGGCTGACATTAAACGCACGCGCCTTTCACGGCGCTCAGGTGTCCGTTGTATAACTGACTTTCCATTTCTTTGGCTCTGTTAAGACCCCATCTCAATTATTCCTTCGCGGTTGCGGGTAATTTTTTATAATTAGAATGGTTTTACATGCAAATTATTTACAGAATTGGGGAATAATGAAGGGTTTTTTTACCCTGAAATAAAATCTGTTTCATTATTATTTATGTATGTATATTACTACATTGTCATAAAACTCCTGGACGAACACTCTATGGACATATTATCCTCGATGACCAAAAGTTCCAGAAACGTTACTACCTCTTTCAAACACTCGCGAATATTCGACAGGCCCGCAGTGTGTTCGCGCCGTTATTTGCGGTATCGTCTTACGAAACCGCCGGTCGCGGCGCGAGTTAAGGTCGCCGATATGTGGCAATTTTCCCATTCCGAAGAGAAGCTAAACCTTGACCTAGGAATTAAATTTCATTTCGTCACACGCTTTACCCGTTACATATTGCAATTTGTTCGCAACGCGGTTTATATTTAAAATGTGAGTAATGTTTTATTACGTTTTTTTGCTATCAGGGTACTGAACTTCAATAGTTGGACTATTAACGAGGAATAATTTAAAGTGGCCTGAGAGTCTGTGGTAGATGTTAGTACCATGCTGTTGTATGGTGCCTATACTCCAGTGGCGATTGTGCAACACGCCGCTAGATGGCATTGCGTGGCATGCAAGCACGTCGGGCTGCGCGGAGGGGCGCGTGCGCATGTTGCGCCACCACGGGCTCTTTACGCAACACGGCCATTCACCCCGGAAGACGTTTTCCTCGCAGTTTCTTTAGCAGTGTGTTACTGTGGCGAGCTCGCGTGACTCGATCGCGTGTTGTATAAGTACCCTTAACACCCTCCCGCGGCCGGATTTGTACCACTCACACTCAGACCTAATTATCTTATCGCATGAGACCAAGATGCACCGGCTAGGAAGCTTTTACTTGAACAGTCATTAACCGACTTCTATCGGATAATAAATCAATTGTAAATGAAACTATTCTTAGAAACGCTGCAAATGGCACATTAGTTTCGTAAGAATGAGGTCTTTAAATAGCCATCATGTGCATTTAACGTTACCGTTGCAGAAACGTTTACTATGAAACTGCAGTTGTGTTAATCTAATGTGTTCAAATATTTTTTAAACGTAAACTGTTTGCTTTACATGCGTGAGTTGGCCGACTGACTGTATGTTGATGGGTCAAGAAAACATAAACACAATAAACTGATCTATATGCGATCAGTGGTGTTGTTTTTTTGTAAACAAAATTAATAGGAAAACGGCGTATGTCCGAACGACAAATGCTTGCAACACATCCTCCAAAATAGATTGGCCAGTAGTAAACAGGGAAACTATATGAAGATTTTCCGTCGGCTCGGCGCCGTAACAAAATATTTTTGGTAGCTGGGTTAACGCGAGTTTGTATGAGGAAATTCGTTTTAGTGTTTTGGTCTCGTGTAAACTTTCGTAACTCGTACGCAACGCAGTGAGTCAAGTGTAAATTTAATAAACAATGCAATATGGACCTTATTAATTTTGAAATTGTTTTCTCACAGCGTTATTGTCTTTCTTATTCACGAGACTGTTATGTATCTGACCGTAATTTTAAATAAAACTGTAGCTTATTGAAGGGAAAGTATAATTATAGCTTACTGGCAATAATTCTATAGTTGTAAGTGTCGCAGTTAGGGCTATTAGCTTCTAAGACGTTTACATAACATGTGACATTGGTGTCTGGTACAGCCGTATACTGTGTCGGCACAAATTACGCAAAGATGCACCAGCCATCGGAGGCCCCTTGCGAAACAGCGAGTACGCCGTGCACTCTTAAGGGGCATACGTCGCGTATACAGCTTCTATATTAATTATTTTACTACACTTTTAAACTAAGTATACTCGAGAATTGAGTAAGATTCGAATGCCTTTGAAATAATATTTAAATTCAATTATCTTGTATGATATACCCGCATTCATAAAATATATGTAGACAATTCGAAACCATTATTGTTTATTGAAGAGAATCGTTTCACATCAATCGATGCTAAGCCTTAACATCCAAAGCGATAGTGCAAGATCTTATAAGAACGATAAATCTTCACACCTATCATAGATCCTCCGATAACTGCTCTTAAGTTATTATACAATTTAGTCTAGACGCGATTTCTTTGCGAAACCACGCTACCGAGCTGTGTTGCACGTAGGTAGCAATTATTTTGGGCAGAATGCAAATTAGATGCCCGATAGCAATGCACGTCTTCATTTGCGAACTAACGTACGTGATAATTTACATACATCATTATCTTGTTCTCAAAATAACACGCCGACTGACAGTCGAAGTTATTTTATTGCTGTTACGTGAAGGAGGAAAAAAATCGATGTAATGTTATTAGAATGTATTATTAAAGTCGTATTTCTTTGTGGATGTATTTAATTTTCTCTAGCATTGTGTAAAGAATGGCATTAGGTGATAATCTAGTCTTTTCATTATGGAGATTTTAGTCAATTACTAAATGGAACCTTGTCACCCAAGCTCAGGAGGCACTCTAACTCCGAGCTTTAACAATGTCTCCATATTTAATTATAAATTCAAAAGACATAAAATATTAATTGCATATTAAAATTTCTTAAAACTATATTCTTTTAAAGGAATAATAAAATGCCGCACCTTGTGTATTTTTGGAAGTGTTTCGCAAACGCAATGTAAACTGCGACTTCTAACATACTAACCGCTAAAAGCTTCATTGCTCAAACATATTGAAGAGTGATTCGAGATGATCGCGAGCACATTGTCCGCTTACCCAACCAACACTCATCAATTAAAACATCTCTTCAATACAACTGTGCCAAATAAAGAGGGGTAAAGACCTTTTACGTAACGAAGTTACGTGGCACGGTGAGAGGCAATGTCAGCCATTACTATTATTATGACGAGACCACTTATAGATCCACGGTACAACACAACTAATCGGATACCTTTGGGCTTTTGTGGCGTTGGTTAACTAGAGAACATTCATGTTGGAAAGTTGGAGGTCGGTCATTAACTGAACACTCGATTCGTTACAATTTCTTAATATTAAGAAACTGTTATTATCAATTACAACGTAAACTTATGAGAATATATTTGCGACCCATTTGTTAGAGCATGCTGTGAATAATATTTTTAAGGGCCGCATTTTGTAATGTTACCTTTATTACGTTTTTAATTATTTATGTGTAAATTAAAAATGTCCTTGACTTGCTTATTTTTTTGCTACATAAATCCAACTGTTAAGTGTGGGAAACAAGCGATATTTCAATTTATCAAGCATTTTTTTTTTATTATAAAACCCACGCGTCCCGTCGCGCCGCTATTTAGAACCGCTATTATCTTAATAGTATTTCACAATAACAGGTAATGTATTGCAGATCAAGGTTCTTCTTTATATCTAACAAAATTCGTCTTTTGTTTCGCTAGTATTATGTACTAAAAAGGTCAATGAACAGCCTCGGTATTTCTACAGTCGTATTTCGTACGACGTAACGGCATTTATCGTATTCATTTGTTGTTCGAATGTGTTTGTTATTGTGGTTAGATAAGGTTCAAAATAAGAATCGATGTCTATGAATGGAAGGCCTTCTGTGTTGTTTGTCGAGTGGCGATGTTCACAGGAACCTTGTCGTAGGTTACGCGCGAGCGCTGATGCAATTTAAACCCAGACGCGTGGCGTTAGGTCCTCAAATTATCTGGCACTGAGTGGTTCTTTAGACCAGTAGCGTCTAGATTATTTGTTGGCAGTGACGGCCAAAATGTTAGTTTGTTTATCGTTACGCTCGTTCTTGACAGCGAAAAAGTGAAAACGGCTGCTGTGGCGGAGCTGCGATTGTGAAACCGGGCGGCGGCGAGGCCTCGCGCCATGGTGTGGACTCGCGGTGGCGCACGCGCATGCGAGCAAAACACCGCACCTTATGTAACGCTAGACGTTCCCCAACCTCACATATTCACCATAAGTGACATATAATCAACACTTCCACGATTTGGTACAGTGCCCGACAATTGCGTAAATTATTACATAGCTATGTTGTAAAGAATGATTTTATTTGTCCAATACGCGTACATTTTTAGCGACACATTTTAACTACTTATATATTCGTTTCAAACTCAAAATCCTCTAAGGATTTAAAGCATAACGAGTAGTCAAAACATTCGCCCTAATTTGTCAGTTACACCCATTTTGCTATTCAACAACTTACTACCATAGTCAGCTTTATTCGTTTATGTCTATTAACTGCTCGGCAATACCATTGTTAGTTCGTTGGCTTTTAACCGCTTTACAAATAAAAGGCAGTAATTGTATGTCAGGAGCAGTACATTCTAGAAGCCAATGTAGATTTTTGGCATGTACTTGAATCTAATTGTTAGTCGTACCACAAAAATTCATGACACAATAATGATGTGTCACCGACGTAACTATTGTTTATTGTTCAAATTGAGGTTTTCAAAAATGGGAACGATGAACGGTACTTTAACTAGCGATAAAAGGTACTTTATTGTGACTTATTTTTACCATAATTTAATTAAAGATTAATATGGAAGCAATCAATCTTTATTTTTGTGATCTTAATATTTTGGCCGGCATTGCAATATTCTCATTCATAAATAGGGATACACGTGAAGTAATACATTAATATTCTATAAATTCGCCGGTCGTTACTCCATGAAAGATAAAAATAAACCAGAAGTTGAAATCTTGTTAAATGACCTATAATAATACTTTAGAATAACAAGCTGTCTGGCGGAAAATATTTACTCAAATATAACCAATATTATACTCAAAAAAAATCGACAAGTCATTAGCAAGACATTCTTGAATAACCTCAAATTTCAAGGCAAACAGCAGCCAAAATCTAGCTTATATAGGCTAAAGCTTGTAGTTCACAGCCAACCAGTGAACTGAGGACATTAACACCAATTTTACGAAATATATTATTAAAAACTAGCCCACAATTTCATTGCCGTCGTTCATTTCAATTTCTTCGTACATTTTTGCCTCGTTTACTTTAAGGTCATGCGATGCCAATTAACAATGAAATTCACACTGAAGGTAGTCTTGTAGACTGTGTACAGTCATTATTAGGATGTTTTGTCGGACTGTTTACGAATTACTAAGGTCGTTAACACCTTTATCGTGCGATTCGGCAGAATTTGGATTGTCACCAAGCGCGGCGCGCCAACAACGCAAAGTTCAAAACATCTATCAAACGCGTCACAGTATCACTAATCGATCAGGTGGAAGATACGCGTCCAACCTGTTGCGTTTTCGCCAAACTCTTGGTCTATAAGTACCTACGGCATTTGCTATAAATTTGCCAGTCTAGCCGTGGGAAGCTTGGTTGAGTCGGAGGAAACTTGTGAATATATAGAAGGTGAAAAATATTTTTCTGACGTATTATTACGCATTTTGTTTTGTATTATCGTTATATTTTAACCTGGATGCATTACGATCACCGTGCACTTGCCGAAAAACTCGACCTAATGTCTTATTGTCACTTTTCAGACTCCATCAGTGTGCATTCTGTTAGGGGTGGACACAATTTTGCCATCCGCGAACACACAACATCTCTCGAATATTTTTTTGTTTTAACAACACTACATAACAGCTCCTCCAATGCCTAGCTGTGCCGTAAATATTCTTTCATTCTGATATGCAATCAAATCGGGGCTAGTCCCTTAGTCCAAATTATACTAACTTATATCGTCATGTAGAATAGACTGAATAAATCACGTCACGTATCTGGACCATGTCCCGAGCGGTGCAGTGTGCGAGATCACTGCACTCACAGACGCTGTTAATCGTCTTCTTATATGAAGAGGTTATTTGGTACTCCCTATCATTATTTTACGGGCACGGGAAAATCGATTTTAACCCATAGTAAGTGGAGTGGCGCCCAAAGAATATTGCTTTATGAGATGATTTATTTATCACTTGCCAGTCGATACAATTATGCCGCCTTGTTTGAAACCGACTTAAATTATGGTTTATTTTATGATATGGTTTTAAATTAACTATATTTGTTAATGAATAAATGCACTCTTTTAAATAGGATGAAGCAAGCAATCTAATGAAAGTTTAATGCAAGAACTTATAACAAAAACCAATACTTTCTACATTTTGAAAGTAATATTTTTATTGTAAATGTTATTGTGAATTCAATTTATATTATATTTATTACTTTGTAATATTTTCGCAATAAATAGCGATGAAGACATCCAGTAGATAAGAGAACCGCGTGAAAGGCATATTCATTTTGATTATGAATCATCGTTAATCATCTGCTCCTGGCAATATTCACTAATGACTGAAACGTAAAATAATATCCGTAATGTTTTTTTAAATTTAAAACTAGCCTCGGGATAGACTAGCAGATAGTGTACTATTATTTACTAATCTTATAATTGTTGAAACATTTGTAAAATATGAGTTTATCAACGTATAATATGACAATCCAATACTCCCTTCTAATTCATTTTGTTCTAAGTGATTTTTTAAACGGTAACTCTTAACTTCGGTTCCTTGCTTTGGAAGTCCAAAACCTCTCCGGCTTCACAATCTAAGTATGTTGCTACTGAATATTTTCGGTATCATAGTTTTACATTGTTATTTCCTAGAGTTTACGAAAATAAATGCAGTCTGCAAAACGCGAAAAACCATATTATTTCGAAAATATGACTGCCGTCTGCCATATTGCGGCCTTTCACTCACGACGCAACACCTTATCCATTAGTCTAACGTCCGCCTATTGTCTAGTAGAAAGATATAAATCTCAGGCGATTTCGTGAAGTCTCATTCAATTAGTATTATCGTATGATGACTTTATCAAACAAAGAGAGCCGATTAGCTAAGTCTGAGAGCTGAATTATGCAAGATTATCAGTCGGTAAGGTAGGTTATTCAACCACATACTACGAAAAACACAATACGCCGATACGGTTTGACACGCCGATAAACGATCGCACTATGGGAGCTATCGCCAAAGTTATACAAAGAGTTGTGAAATGTTTTGTGCTGGATAGAAACGACAGAATCTAAGATAAATTGTATTGAATAAATATTTGTTCAATAGAATTTGGGCAGGGCATTGATGACACAGATACGTAATGGCTTTGTGAAATGTTATCATTTGTATACGTAACCTGTGTCGTGTTTGCTCTATATTTTACTGTGTTAAGCCATGATTGTGGTTAAATATTTGCTTGCTACTTATACATTATTGGTATACAAGGTAGCGAAATATTTTAAAATATAAGAAACATAAAGCCACAAAATATTTTTCAATTACTCAGAAATATATTACAACTAATTAATATGTGAAATAAGTGATGATTTATACAAAAATATATACTCAAATATTTTTAATATAATATACATAAAAATCGATATTAAATAAATGTAAAATATTTAATCGTCGTTAGCAACAGCGACGTCAACAATCAACATGATAAAGATAGTCTTAAACAAAAAAAACAATATTAAATAATCATCACACACACGCTATCAGGAATAACGTCTAGACGTCGCTCAGCCCCAACACTATCACTTATCGATCTTAATTTATCGCGCGATTGACTAGTCGAGTGCAAAGTACCGTGTTCATCATTACTAATGGAGAGCAGATCATGTTAATTTTTTATTGACAGTTAAAATACATTTGTACATTTTGTACTTAATCGTATTGCGTGCGCGGTACGACACCGATCTGAGTTCCCAGGTTCGAATCCCCAGTATCGAGCAAAATGATACTGAGTTTTCCATCTCGGTATCAGCGCAGAGTCTAATATTTGCGCTCGATATGGTAATTACTTCCCCCTTGTGATATCATAGGATGGAACAGTCAGACGAAAAGTGAGTGCCCTGGTTACACCCCTACCTAACCCTTCGAGTATAAAGGCGTGATATATTTATTTGAGTTTTTTATTGCTATATTTTATGTTAAAATAAATGGTTTAACAATGAAATAACAGTAGATCTCTTTTGTTACGTAATGGGTAATAGGATGAGACGATGACAAATTGAAAAGTGAAAGCTAACAAATATGGGAGAATAAGAAGTTTTGTTCATATATTTTTTTTATTATAAGCCAGCATACACATAAGTAGGTCACGTGATGGTGAGAAATCACTGCCGCCAAAAAAATATCAATACTAGACATATCTGTAGCGAATAGGCACACAGTAGCATTTAGCGTTCAATATAGTTGAGAAAAATCATGTAAAAACAAAACGTATTTGTTTCAGTAAAAATATAATTATATTATAACACATTATATGACAAACGGCCAGCTACAATTTACACATATAGTAATTTGAATTCATTAATAAATTCACTGAAGTATTTCAAATCTTTAGGGTAGGAAAGACTAAGTAGAAAATTTATCCGTATTCAAAATATACTCTACAATCAAGAAGTTAAATACAAAATTACTTCGTATATGAAGAGCTACTACTTAATCACACAATTTTGATTATCGAAATGACAACCGTATCGCGAATTCCAAAGTAGATAATAATTAAGTACTGTCTAAGTTTGTGTGTGTTTGTGCGGCATATTTTTGATATATTCTACTGCAATCATATCCGGTCATAAGCATGCGGATATTATTATTTAAAAAACGAATTAAATAAATTACACTAAATTCTTCATGCAAGCTGAAGTTGCAGTGGGCAGGGCACATAGCTCACAGAAGTAATTGCCGATGGTGCACGAAGTTACTTGAGGGGAGGCCACGAACTAGCAAGCACAGCGTCAGACATCCACCCACGAGGTAGACAGATGACCTAATAAAAGTCGCAAGAAGTCGCTGGATGCGGGTGGCTTTCAATAGGTCGATCTGGAAATCTTTAGGCGAGGCCCATGTTCAGCAGTAGAAACGTCATACTACGTCGACTGATGATGATGATGATGATTAAAGTCTTATTAAATTTTAATAAAAAATTAGAGCTGACGAACAAGCAATCGAATTACCTGAAGGTGAGAGGGTTCCACTGCCCTTGAACAACAGTAATGCTAGGAGTATCGTGGCTATGTTGCAAACCTTTCAAAGAAGCTACAGATACGGGGAGCGAGTAGTTTGAGATTCTGGGTACTCTTACTCAGTTACGCGAACTTAACTGAGATTTAACCTCAGTTCTGTGTTACTGACCGGCAAGTTCGAAGGTACTGATACTGTCCAATCGAATCGGTCTACTCACTTTGTGAACAAAATGACCTTAAGTACAGCTATAAACCTTACCAGAAATATTTTTTGGGACTATAATACTTTGGCTCTTTGTTAAATTTACAAAATGAAGTTAGAACAGATATCAAATTTATTCTAATATCAAAAGCGTATCCCAACTTTAACTTCCCATAAAGCGAATTTTATTTACGTATCACTTCCTGTTTTGCTACTAAAACGGGGTTAGGTGGTCTGATTCGCTTTCTCCCATTTCAGACAGACCAGCCATACATAGCCCGTTGCGTCAAAGTTTCCATTGGTCACGCAGGAACGGATTAAGGGAACGAGTGGCAATTATACAGTTATCAAAATAGAAGGTAAAAATGCTGCGAAGGGCAAAACAGGCGCTTACTCTAAATGATATTCACAAAAACATCCCCAGAATTTGAGCCTACTGGGCGTCAAATTAATCTTACTCCTGTAATAAATAGATCCGCCTCTGTGCGTGTTTCTTCGGGAGAATAGTTAACCCAGTTGCTGTCTAAATATAAAGACGCGCTACCTGACTTCGAACAGCACCTTGGGCCGCGTCGCACATGACGAATTGTCAATGTTGTAAACACATATTATGCAACTTGTTGACCAATGCGAGCTAACTGGACTTTCAGACGTTTTCGGCTGTTTGTCATAATGTTAACGATTTTAAAATTGTTTTTATTATGTAAGTACTAACGGAATATTAATGATTTTGTTTTCTCAAGATTTAAAACTTTTGCAAATACGAATTAATTTATCCTATTTTACTAATCATTAACAGTATTCATTACTATTGTTCAGCGGTGATTCAGAGGTAATCTAAATACTCATGAAAGGGGGCGATGCGAACGAACTCTGTTTTAGTTTACACCAGAAGTGTGCCGACGGCCCGGCTAACCTTTCAGACAAAAACGACAAACGCTCAACTAGGCTATGTTCTGGAGGGTTCATTTATTAAAATATTTTTATTAGTTGCAAAAGCTTTACGATTCAAAATTAAAAGGTTGTTATGTATAAAAGAGGTAGCGATTAAATTTTAAGTACAAGTAGAAATATTTTTTCGTGCTCATTTAACGGAAGAGGTTCAAGTTCTTGATTGACCAATATGATTCTTGACACAAATAGATTAACTAAAGGCCGTTTTAAAAAATTATAACCAAAATTTTCGTCAACAGCAAATTATTATTGATCGGTTATTAAGTTTTTAAACACTAAAACAGTACGAGGACGGCACATCGGTGGTGCGGTGATGAGGTGCGCGTGCGCGTGCAGATGACCCAGTTTCGCTCTGGCGACGATTACTGCTCGCCCGTCGACCACACATGCTAGCATCGCCACGCTGCACAACACATCCATAAACATCACCGCAGCCCATCCTAGCCTGTAATGAAGCATCAAATAATCATACCGAATCCCTTTTCGGCAGTTCAATGACCCCGCTATCGAAATCCGCACACTCACACGCATGTCCTCGAACGAAACGGCCAGATAAAAAAATGAAACAAAAAACATCCCACGTAACGGTGAATGAGTACCAGACAGAGATAACTATATTTCGGCAGTGCACTCGTCGAACGTAAGGTCGGCTACGAAAAACACTGACGCAATTTTTACAGCGTACGTAATTGAGCACTGACGAAGTCAGCGGTGTGTGCGTGTGCGCCGAGAGCGACGCCCGCGTCCGCCGAAACGGAGGCGGAATATTTAGGTGAAAGTGTTTCGAATTTCGACATGACGACATTTGCGCGCAGTCGTTATCGTGATTTTGCCGAATCGAGAGGTTCGGTGAGCGCGCAGACAACCGCGACCGCGACCGGCGCCTGAAGTCGCGACTGAGACCGCACGCGCCGCTAGTCGCTACCCTCGCGCTCTTGTTCCGCAGGAAGTGTGCCGGCCTCCGCATGCTGAATGTGTCCAGTGCTCGCGTAGGAAAACTATGATAACAGTTAGTGTTTCAAAAAATTTTCGGAGACGTAAATTAAAAAGGTGATCGGTGCATCAGGAACAAGGTGGTTCTTCGTGTGATGTGCGTGGTGCGGCGCTAGGCAAGCTGTCGGCGGGCGACAAGCTGGGGCCCGACGAGGCGTTCGACGCCTCTGCGCACGCTCACCAATTGCAGACGATGACCTCCACCATGGGTAAATATTAACAAAAAAAAATATTTCTACACAAAAAAAATCAAGCTTTTCATTCCAAATGTACATTTGAATGGTTATTATTTTGCGGAACTGTATCAAATTTAATACTTCACAATATTTTTTGTTAATAAAATTTCAGATTAACACATAATATTTTGCAAAAAAAAAAGCACACGCGGTGCCTCTCCGTAGAATACATAATAAACTGTAACCCGTAGCGATTTGCTACGTGCTACGGTGCAATCGCTACAGCGTAGATGCCTTTGAAATAAATCTTGACACAAAACCACAATAATCATAAAATGAAAGAATAGTGTTTCATTTAGTACTGTAAAACTAGATATAATAAAATATATTTTTGTTTTTCTTGTTGACTAAAATTATATGTTTAAAATAGTATTCATTCTGAAAAGGTCAATAATCTCTCTTAATTTATCTAATTATTTTTTATAAAAATTAATGAATAAAATAAATCCACATAAAAAAATACGCGAAGAATTTACCAGTAATAGTTAAGTTAGTAGCAACGTATTCTCCTTAAACTTGTAAAAAAGAAATTTAAAATTCGAATGCAATTATTAATTAAACCGTCCCATTGTATATAATCATTGTAAAGTACCTAGTAAAAAATTTAAACCAAACATTAATCATCTTTAATTTTAAACAAAATATAGAAATATATTTCTCATTATTTTTTCCATTTTAATTCCCTATGTGCCTATATTATTTTTAGGCTTCATTTATATTGAAGTCAGTCCACGTGTCATCTATTTCGGTTCTACATTTAGATGTGGCGTAACCATCAAGATATCAATTACAAACAATACCGTTATAAATCAGTCCGTAAGTGTCCAAATAAATGTGTTATTCCAATATTTTATGCAACTTCACATAAATATTTTTTAATTCCAATTTGTTGTATTTAGCCGTTTTGTATAAACAAAAAATCTGCCAATGTCAAGATTAAAGAGAAGGCACGCGTGTATAAAAAATAATTCTCTCTATGAATATTTAAACATTTTGTTATCGAATCATTCTCATTACCCAATTTATATAATTCCAATGGGTTATCAAGTAGATCAGTGATACCTCATTTAGAGGATATTATGGCCCACCTTAACTTAACTTAACATATTGATGTACGTCGGTCATTACGTAAGTTGACAAAGTATGTCTCAAAAATCACTCCGGCCTTATTCACAGTTTTTTTTCCTGTAATTTTTTAAAGACTTATCCACTTATTTATATGATCTTAATGAAGTCTTATGTCATTTATTGTCAATGTAAACAATTATCATATAATCTTTCTTATTCACAAAGTTTGTGTAAAAATTTTAAAAAAAATATTAAAATATTTGAACAAAGAAGTTTTCAAATTTACAAATCCAATTCTTACTTTAAATTGCAAATTGAAATAGGAATTGACGTCCTCGAAATTGTAGGTCATTTTAGTATCAAAATTTATTATCAATAATTATATTCTGCATAATTTTTTAATATGTGCATATTTAAAGGTCTCGTCACCTTGTGATTGAATTGATCCTTGTCGCTTTAATATCATAAAATTATTTAATAATTAATTTACTATTTTTTTTCTTATTCTACATTCCTTTGTCTTATGTGATATTGGTTCAACTAAATGTTTCACTCCACTTAAAAAGCCGGTTTGGTATAATTTTTCTGTCAACAATGTCAAGATTGTATATCAAAAAAGGAAAAATAATATCATAACATGAGCGTACACAACTGTCAAATTGACATAATATAAACGAACATGATCGAATTTGATAGTTCTCATTAGGTCTTGAATCAAAAATAATACTTTTACAAGGGACCAATTTTAATAAACATTTTCTTTTATCAAATATTTTTCAACTATGTTTTAAATAAAATATCAATGATTGAAAAACATAATTCCTCCTATAACACTCATCTGGTAACTTGCTTTCAACAGTTTTTGAACAAAACTGTCGAAATCATATTTTCTGAATCATACGATAGTATAACTTCTCATATGACTCACACAAAAATGTCGCAGTAAATTGAACACATCTATTGCGCAGCTGACTGAGACACAAGAAGTCGTGCATTGAATGTTTACGTGATAATTTAAAATGATCTACAAATATTTGTATCAGCAGCTATAAAAACAAATCTTAGATCGAGTCACGGTATTAATGATTATAAAGCGAGAACCATAACAATATCGTGGGTTTTTGTTTATTGCATTTATTGGTCATCTGTTCATATCTCTCTCGTTTCCGCGAACCCAAAACTTGATAACCCGTAAAATAAAATCGATTTTGAACGTAACACAAAAATACTACAAAATAATCGTCAAACTTTCAATATCGACGAAAATAGGATAAACAAAACAATCATGGATTTGTGAATTACAATGATTATTCCGTATACTTTAACTATGTTTTATTAAGTACGCCCTTGACTTCTTTATTGGTTACAATAGTACATTTGAAATAAGACCTACATCATGTATAATTCGGAAAAGCGTCCCAAACCGCTGCCCGATCTGAAGTTTCTAATAAATATTGTACCTTAAATCATATTATCTCATATTGCAGTGACAACATTATTTTCCTCATTCATTACAACTAAAGATCAGTTTATTCCGACACAAAGCGATGCGCCATTAACCGTGACATTCCCAAATCATCTCGTGAATCGCACTCGTGACTGACTATGACCGGCGAACTTTTACTTTCGTTACAATATGGCCTCCCTTTGTCTATGGTCTATGACTCGGGGTCGTTGATCTGCCGCCATTTTGCCGTTGCCGAAATAAGTTTTTTACGCTCACTTTCCAATACGGTGAAAGCGAAAAGGTACATAATGTCACTGCTTCCTTTCATAGTATTGTAGTGGGAGGATAGAGTTTAAATAATAATAGCCGTTAGTCCGCTTGTCAAAAACGCCATTGTTCGACTGAATTACCGCGAGGCTTTCCATCGCCGACGGTTCACCGTACAACTATGGGTTCACTTTTCAACGTCCGTAACAAAGGTGAAGAGTGCTTGGTTTGAAAGACACGTGTATTTCTCAAGCAGACTTCTTTATGTTGTTATAGTAATTTGATAGTTTACAAAGGCAAATGATATTAAGTTTCAATAAAATGTCATGAAAAAAATCATGATTCGTAGCAATTACTCAAATGACTGCTCTATTAAACCCAATAACTTTATTTATCGTATGATAACCAATTCAATGTGAGTCGAACTGGACTGTTCATAAAGTCACCTTTTTCAGGTAAATTCAATATTCTATTCATAAAAATGTATTTCATTTTTATGAACGCGGAAACGTATGGCCATAATATCATATAGATTGTCAGTCAAACAGTTTATCTCATATAAAACCATAATGCATATTTGAATCAAAACAGGAAGTGTATCGATCGGAAGTGTTGAGGTTTAAAAATGGAACGTTTTAGCTTTGTGCGCACGCGCACGTTGAATGTCAAGGTGCAGCGGAGGCCAGACGAGAGGCCCGAAACCGGGGCCGACATAGTACTATTGTTGTTCTCAGATAATATTATTATAGAAAAATAAATATTGCTGCATTCCTTCTGTCTCAGAACATTCAACGTATATTGGTTAAAAGAACGAAACAATATTACGTGTAGCATAAACACAACTCAAACAATGCTACGTATCTATAAGTGTGAAAAACAACATTAATAATTACATGTTTTTTTATTTAAATATTTATTGTCAAATAATATACATCTAACCATCTGTTACCTACTTAATTGTCATATGAAATAAATTTTATAATGAATACACAAATTTTAGAGAATAAAAACAAAATTGGAAATAATTTTAATAACATGTTAATTGAAAACTCAAGTTACTAGTTAAAGCACCGCCGTGCGTTGAAATCTTTTCGTAGTAACATTTGAACACGTGCGTAACTTACTAAAGACGTCATTGAAATTGCATGATCCGCAGTTCATTTTACGTCATAACATTGCAAATATTTTGTCACGTAAACGTTTTACGATCACTCTTATCTTTTAACCTTTCGATGCATAACATTTTTATACATAACACAGGCCAGTATTAAAATTGCTTACATATATACAATATATAAGTATTACTTAAAAATATACTCATTATTTTTTATCAGATCACAGCTGAAAAATAACAATACTCACATAACTAACGGAGAGGACTGTATACAAACGATTAAAAAGTTCATTCAAAGGGTACGTGCGCCCGATCATGCTTTCGAGAGATGATCAGCCCTGGGAGATATTTCGAGATACATTTCCCAGCTCGTTCCGACCTCGGCGTCGACAATGACATTGCGACCTGACTTCCTGCACTTTACACTGACCGGTTGAGACGCACCACACAAGCTCAAGCATTCGTGTCACGAATACACTCCTTAATTTAGGTGCGTTTTAATTTATCTGTCGATTCGGAAGTGAATTATAGATTCATCTGATCTATGCTGGCTCACAAGGTTAATGTTAATTGATCATTTAAAATGTTAAATACGCAATATTGCAATTTAGCCGCCTTCACAATCCTTCCTCAATAAAACATGTTAATTGACAAATAAATCACATTTAATACCTAAAAGCATATGGAATATTTCATCAACACCCAATACCAGTCTATCTCACATACATGTAACATTTTAAATAAGAAATGAAGCCTTCACATAATGAAATAGTAGTATCAAAATTGACGCTCCACGAGTAATTATTTCTATAGTTCAAATTACCATATGTCAAAAAAAAATAATTTAGTTATAAGATATAAATATGTGCACGAATTGATTTAAAGTCTCGTCAGTGATGCAACTAATAGTACAACATGGCGTAACCTTGTGGTTACTACATTCACACAAGAGTTTCAATTTGTTTTGGCTCGAGACTTGGATGCATTCTAAATTCCGAAGCATTCACAAAATACACTTCAACATCATCTTTGATTATAATGAGATGTCGAAACCCTTTAACAACGAATTTAAGTGATAATTTGTTTTGGAAATATGTTGAAATAAATTTTATTTAGTTTTCTTCAGATACAACGCCTTCTTTTGTTTCTACTCCTATGTTAGTAGACAAAGGCGACTTATAATCACGCGTTCAAAGAAATTATTTTATCATTCCACTACAATAAAAAAGTTTCCCTGTAGTAATTCCCCGCCCACAGCCAAGTAAAAATAATCTCTTTGTTCTACCATCTTCATTTAAAAACGTATCAATACAAAAACAATCAATATTAAAAAAACAAATTGATGCTGCGTAATACGCGATGTCACAACATCGTATATAGGATAAACAAATGCGCAATTCGTATAAAAAAATACAAGATTCAAATGAAGTCAGCTCCTTAGCATTATGCAGTTATGAAATATCAATCACTTGTAAGTCGTAATACAAAAAGTTTAGAAGGTCAGTCGGTAATACAAAAGAAAGAAACTCAACGATTTTGTAATCTAAAGTGGATAATGTGTCTTATTAGAGTACTCGTAGTTACAAGTTACAATATTATTTTTGTATATACACAGGTATTAACTAATGTCTTTCGAAATGATTGATACTCCATGACATGTACATTTATACGGTTATTATGTACTACCCTTTTGAATATACCAAGTAAAGCACTACGCGTCGCTTTTACAATAAACATATTAAAACATATGAATAGGTTTAATTATAAACAAATATAGCTACGTTATTAAGAAATTAATCCGTAAACTTAGATGAACTTTCAAGGTTTTCAATTGCATTGAACTTGCCGGAAAAAAATCACGTACACACTTTTCTAATTAAATTATTTGTATCACCTGTCGTAAACGTCAAAAATTCATGGTAAGCCCACATTGTACACAAATAGCCATCTTCGCATCACAACAGTCAACAAGTGTCCGATAAGTACCTGTACGCGGAAAGCCTAATATTTACCGGCGATAACCGGGCGACCGTGTCCGAGGTCGCGACCACTTCCGACTGACAGAACGTTGAACCACAGGGCGGCACGTGTAGCGAGCCCTTTATGTTAATTCATTAGATAATTCCAAATTTAAACGTTACGAAACTTTGATTTCAATTTTAAATTATTTCATAATTCTATTTCATGTTTAATTTATTTTTCTTATTTTGCTAAATTGACTCATATTTATTTATCTTTATATAAGTCGATAAGGTTCTGTATTGATAACAATACAAAAAGTTTTGACTGGATATGACACTTGCTTATAAAACCTACTTTTCAGATGTAAATATTTGAAAAATTAGGTACTTACTTAATGTTCTTCGAAACCACTAATATAAGTATAATCTTAATTTACACAATACCCAACATTGAATCTATCAACTGTCCGTCTAGATTAATATCCTTAACCTTCTGCATTCAAAAACAAAGATTGCATACATCATAACAGGTTCACAGGAAACGACAGCAAACAAAAATCACAAGAATTCAGTATTTAAATAAGTTGGAAGCTATAAAACAAAGCGGCGCGGTCAAGTCGACTGACCGACCATGGGAGAGGACACGTCTACAGACAGTTTCCGCCTCGGATTGCCTCAGCCATATGTATTGCTCAAGTTTAACATTTGGAAATAACTAGAAGGTACCAGTTTACTGTTAGTAGGTTTCTCATATGTGAAAGTCCACCTGGGTTGGTACCACTGCATTGTCTATTTCTGCCGCCAAGCAGCAGTGTATAGTCATTGTTGTGTTTCGGTTTGAATGACATTGTAGCAAATGTAACTACTGGACATAAGACTTAATATATCGTGTCCCAAGATAGCGAGCGCAGTGAAATATCAAACAATACTTTGTTATTCAGGGTGTTGGATAGTGTTTCCACTGTTTGTGGGCGGCAAATCGCATCGGCAAACGGCAAGCTCGTTTTTTCATTTAAAACAATAAAAAAAGGTCTTCGTTTGAATCGCCTATAACGGCAAAGCAAAGCAAACTGAAAGATAATTCGCTAGACGTAAAATAGGTTCGGAGTGCAAGGTTAATGTTTGATTTTGTATGAATATCTAATCTGAATTCAAAATTGCAAAATTGTTTTGTGATACTGCCTGTGTTGCCGTCGCACATGCTAGAATTCCAAATCTTCTCTCCACTTCGCATAACATTTAGCAGCTCCATAATCATGCGAAAATTTACATCGCGGCGTAGACTCAGCGGTTTTTACAATGCCACGCAAAAATTTAACCTTCAATATAGCCCTATGGCATAGCGTTTGTCATTCGTCTTGGGAGCTAAAACATTGTTGCCTGAATCGATCATGCCACAATTGCATAACCAAGCCCTCATAATTTATTAATAGCTATTATAATAGTCATATTAAATAGTGACTAATAAGTAAATCTATCGAGCATTTGTGAATTGCGCAGCCAAGATGATTTACGAGCGTTATGTCATTGTTAAACTGATTGAAATAATTTGTAGTTGTACATAATTTGCGTCCGAGACGACGATAAATTCTTCAACCTGTCTAGGAACTTAAATTATAAGAGGTGGGGATATGATATTTGTTCTGTGTTAAAAAGTAATCGATTTATATTCGAATTTAAGATCGATATCTGAAACAGTTTTTTTTTTATTTGTAAAAACATAGTTGTGCTGTTATCAGGCGAATATTGCACATATTTTATCTGTATAAAAGGTAAGACATTCTACGCATTTTTTTATTTACATTAACATGTACTGGCCATAAATGATGAAAAAAAAATATTTACACATTTCAAATACTGGCAATAACGATAACTTTTATTTTATAAAAAGGAAAAACAACAGGACGAAAAAAGAACACACATTGTTGCCGGGCCAGTGGTTCATAAGGGATGATGAACACAAGCTTTGTAGAGAAAATGGCTTTAGTGGCCTCATTGGGCATTCCTTTTTTCCCTAGATAATTAACTGAAGCGCTGTTTGCGATAGTTTGGCAGGTTATGTCTGTTAATATATTAATCTGGAGATTCGAGGTGCCAGCTGCTCGCTATCAGTTTTTGTTAATATTTTATTCTTAACAAATTTAAATATTTCAAGTTCACTAAACTGGCTTAATTTATTCATTATCACCTACGCCTTCATCATGACTGTGAAAGCCAGTGAATGGAAGGAAAAATTGCTCGCCATACCAACTTCCGCTTCCCTTGCTGTGCTGTAAATGGCAAGATAAGTAGGTTGCGAAAAACAACTTTATTTTATATAAAAACTATACAGTCTAGACATAATTATGTGAATTATTTAAAATTTTGCTCAGTATACAACGAATAATGTTTCCTTTGTGCTAATTAAAGAAATATATTAAACCATGAAGTTAAACCAATCCCGGTCAAGGCCATTCCTATCGCACAGCACTCTGCAGCAACAATTAAAGATTGTAAATGACAATTGTTATCGAAATTTTCCACTGCATACAAATGTCTGCCGAGGTTGGTCAGAATTACAGAAGCTCATAAAATCTTGTTTAAATTTAGACTAAGGTCACGGTCTGCGATATACCTACGCATAATCATTACGCGTAATTATAATAATAGACATTAAACACGTTTTGTCAACGTTATTTATAAAAACACTCAGACTATTATTCGTCATACAAAAGCAATTTACTAAGTCATTGACACCAAATAACACGTTAAACTGACTACTCATTGCCTCGCTTTTAAGACTGAATCGAAACATGAAATTAACGGAAAATTACACAGCTATTTTTGTTATTTTAGTATATTTTTCAACATTATATTATACTACAGGAGTTCAATATTTGGTCTTTCGATTGTTAATTTCAATGTTTCCTACATGTTCACGGAAGTTGGTCACAGCTCGACCTCGAGTAAGGTTCGCGTCTCCCAGACGGCCCGACGTACGATCAACACTTGCGAATTTTATTCACTCGTTTGCACGTCATTATCAAGGTCTTTGACTCATTCGAGTTTATTTTCGGGCCGCACTAGAGTTCGTTTATCTGTTTGTTGACAAAATAGTATCGAACATTGCACTCTTGCTAGCGAAACCAGAAAGTATTAAAACATGCCTTGCCAACGTCTATTAAATTAAATAGTAATGAGTAAGTCACGAAGACTCAAGCGGTATTGCCAAGATACGTTTAAATATCGCGTCATTAATGCATTGCCGGAAATAGTTTCTTATCACAAGTCCATTAGGAACATTGAGGGTCCCTTTACACTGGTCATTTTACTAATATGAATACAGCAAATAATGGCGTTATTTTTTGCAGTATTTATGTACTACGAAATAAAAATGCAATTATACAGCAAATAAACATGCATGAAGGTATGTGACACCACCGAAACCACTTTTATCCCACGAATAAAGCTGAAATATTTACATACAAAGAAATACTGAGACGAAACACTTAATATTCACCATATTTCAGTTTGTTTACATTTTGTGATATCGAATATCGGACGAGTTTTTTGAACTTTAAGAATGTAAGAGGCTCCTTAGCTACAGAGTACAATGCCATGGTAATTGATTCAATATTACATCACGTAACTGACGTAGATGTGAGTCAGTCCTTATCAAATCGCTTGCTATAAATAATTTTATGAGTTTTTTTTCACTACGTCAATGTTACGACAAACTATAAATATGCGTAGTAGCGGTCATGTATCAATGTGGTCACGCAACGATATTGTTGCGGATTTTATGCATATTATATCCCAAATAAATGCAAATTTTAAACAAATTTTGATAAGAGTAATTCGAAATATATTCCGTTGGTAGTATAGCGAGTTCTGGAGTCTGTGAGTATTGTTCTTTTTTTTAATTTAGAACTCCGAAATTCTGAAATTATACGTAGCCATTATATTTTATTCAATTTTTAAAGATAGATATAATAATTTATATCGTCATTTATTTTGATACCACAACAACTTTAAATGAATAAATTTCACAGAATGTGTAGTGAACTTGACTAAATGAAAAAATTACTTGGTAACGCTGACAGTTCGTATCCTTAGCACAATGACCGCTTAGCGCGTGTTTGATTAAACGTAACTGTATCTTATGTGCCAGTGGGAGTATCAATGAGTACTGTCTACAATACTACTTGAACTTCTCATTCAGATTCTAGCGCATATTACGATTAATATTATTATTTAAATTAGTTAAGATTTAAGTCGGAAACATATGGTTATAAGACTAATTAATTGTGTCATATTATATTGTAACAAAATGAAAGCCCTATTAAAAATGAAGAGAAATAAATTTTCAGAAAATATTTAACTAACGTCATTGTAGGTCAGAGGCCATTTGATTAAAAATACATAATCGCCAAATCGTTAATTAACTTTTATAAATATATTTCGCATAGACATGATACCATACAAATACAACAGTCACGGTCATAACTTCACAAATTTTGACGACCGCACACCCCTTATCAGTCATGAAACCTTCTTACGTAGGTGAATGAAAATGTGGAAATAAAACATGGGTCCGCACGTGCGGTACGCCAGTGTGTAGTGGGCGGCGCGCGATGTACGCTGACATTGAAATACGCGGGTAGAGCGAAATAATTAAACGGATGCAACGGTCCTTGATCACCGGACCTTTCTATGTGAAGAAACCTGATATGGCGCCCAATAGTCGTGAGTAGCATTGAGAATTGTATAAAAATAGTAAGGCTATTATGCCAATATAAGTGAAATAAAACAATCTATAAAAAGGGAATAATTATTATAATAAATATAACAAAATAAATATTTTTATTTATTAAATTCTTTTAATAGCATTTGTTTCATGTTGGTAACTTTATTAGTACATATTTCAGTTACACATAAAAATAAACAATTAAAGTCAGTTCAGTTTCAGTATTATATGATTATAATGTTTTAATTGTTGAATTTCTAAGATTTTTAAATATGTTCCTACCATAAAGTTAAATATCTTTTTAGGGCTGCGGAGCAAAACAGAACTCTTGTTTTACTATGTCTGTTCATGTTTCCATCCAACCAATGTGATTATAGTTCTGAAATTAAACAAACATGTAGACAATTACACAAAAAATTGGAATTTATCTCTGCGATTTCCTTGATTGGTTGATAAATGAAAATATGTTGACAATAGAGCGGAGTATTCCGTGTCGTTGAATAAGAATTAAAAGAACATGAGATTTTTGACAATTTTTCTAAACGAATAGGAGTAAGCTCCAAATCACTTTTAAAAATATTAGTAGACACAAAAAAGTTAAGAGGTGCAGAGGGCTTAATGGCTTTTATAAAGTCATAAAGACCAGAGACGCAACTTGTTCTACACGGATGTTGGGAAATGATGTTTTATACATAATATAACTACTAATTTCTATTGTTTTCGAGGTCAATACTACGCAACGGCGCTTTCTTATTTATTAACACTTTATTTTACACTAAGGAGAATATATTAATTTATCAGATAACACTTTATTTACATTAAAGAAAATGTATAAACATAAAATTAAACTAACATAATAACAATGCAGAAGTACATCTTTATCATTATCATCTCGATCATCTTTTTCAATTATTTTTGCTTTTCGATCATGAACTTCTTCCTCTTTACTATTTTTTTTCAATTTTACGTGATGAACGGTTTGATATATATTGTAAATGCAACTTATTATTTATTATGCATCTTGGTGATACGTGTAAACATGATGTGTATGAATTCTTTGTTTAAGCCATGAAACCCTACGGACTCAAATTTTAATACCCATTTTCGTCAAGATAAGATGCACCTTGACCTTGACGATCAACTGGCTGATGTCTATTTTGTTTATTCGTTCTTTAATAATTAAATTAGAATTTTAGCAAAACTTTTTTTCGTAGATATCGATATTAATATTTCGTTTTGTTTGCAGGAATAATGACACTCAGCCGCGGGCCGTGTGACCTCGACAACATGAGTCTGTTCCAAGACCTCAAATTGAAGAGGCGGAAAGTTGACTCCCGATGTAGTAGCGATGGTAAGTGATCGAGTTGCACTGACTTAAAAATATTTTTTGACTACAAAACATAAACCTTTTTTCTGTCGAAATAACAAACTAAAAGAACAACCATAGACAACGTTACATCTTAGTTTTATTATCATAATGAAACAAATTCATGTAAAGAAACTCGTTTAACTAAAAAACCGATACCAGTACTGTTGTAATATACAGTTCCTATTGTTTTTATTTGACGAAATACATTTTCAAGTTTCCGATACTCATTGACATTGCGTTCAGCATTAAACAGGTCCAACGTACTTACAGGTGTAAGGTCAGAACTCTATTGTTATTCATCGGAGATGCATTCGCAAATTGCGAGTCCACTCACGAACCGCTATCACTTTCAAACGATAGCGAAGTGCCCCTGTTAGTTGTCATTTCGTTTTCATTCGGACGTGCTGTATTTTATCACCTACAAATAAAATGACGTTTATGACATTCAATTAATATGATGCCAAATAAAGAAGGTATGTTACACGGTAAAAGTTATAAAAGATGTTCCCAATTATATTTTTAAACGTCTTGTTACATAATATCAATGTATTAAGATAATGGGAAAGCGTTTAAAGAATTAAAATAAGTGACTAAACGTTTTTCAAGTATCATCAGTCGTCACTATGAGGCACTACATTGTAAAGTTTTAGTTGTTAAATATAATATCATACTGCGAAGTGAAATCTCTTTAAGGTGGTAGCTCAAGGTCCATTTTCATACATTTTGTTTCGGCTTTAATCTGGGTAACTAAACAAGTATTGGCAAGTAAAGAATTTAAATTCACGTCTAGTTAGTGATTAGTTCTCTTTAAAGGCAGAAATATCCATGATTATTAATTATTTTTACATTTTTCTTTCAACTGCGAGAACTAATCACTAACTAGACGTGAATTTAAATTCTTTACTTGCCAATACTTGTTTAGTTACCCAGATTAAAGCCGAAACAAAATGTATGAAAATGGACCTTGAGCTACCACCTTAATACGAAGTTCACAACCTCTGTGACGCAGCGGGTCAAGCGCTGATATTAATAAATGTCACTAATAGCCATGAATGAAAAACCAGAATTATACACGAGTGGGTTAGTGAACTGAAAAACATTCAAATTTGGTCTTTATCATTGTAAATACGTTAAATATTGTTTTAAAAATACTTAAACATCACTTAATTAGGTAAAATCAGTCATTGGAACTATTTAGACAAAGACGTCTACCTCTTTGACAATGCTTGAACATCAATTATACAATAAAATCAATAGATTACGCAACGTGAAAATCATAAGCGAATTAGCATTTGATAATCTTCGTAATTTAGTTGGGTAATATCCGCGCGTCATAACTGCGCGAGAGCAACCGTGTTCGAGAAATGCCACTTTCACTCGGAACCTCACAAAAAAATACTCAAAAACGAGATCCGGTTCACCGACCGAGCGCGGATTAAAATCGTTATTACTCATTCGACAAAACATTAAATAATTTTTAAAACGAAAAAGACGTTCGATCAAATTTAGAGAAATATTGTTTTTACCAAACTTGTATTATGGTCGAATGTTGAGAAACATGCAGGTTATTATTGTTCTTGTGTTCTGATATAACATTTAATTTAATTCAAGAAATTTATAAAATCAATATTATGGCATTAAATCTATAAGTACATAAATACAAATAGATGGTGCTGATTTATGTAATCCTCTTTATTGTCATCTATAATTTTCATTTACATAACTATATTCATGAACTTGCGAATTCTCCAGGCAAGAAGAAAGTAAATCGTTCAACTACTACTATTTTGTAGATAAATATAAAAAATAAAATAAAATAAAGAATACCATTATTCAATTTCAATTAACTTATATCACACGTAACATATATGCTAAAACTCGAATATTGAATTACAACAGAACATATATGATTTAACCAATGTTACCAAAAATAACATAACAATAAAATAACGAATTTAATTATAACAGTTAAAATAAATGAATATTACACACGGTTACATAACGATGACGTATAACATGAAGTCACGATGAAAGTTTACGTAAACCGGAGAGGTGAAAGTAATAAATACTTATGCCGTAATTATCACTATTGTGGCCTCATGAATAACTCATGAGAGAAAGATTGTTCCACGTAACATTCCGCTCGAGGCGTTAATGTTTGATTTTTTTCTCTTTTTGTGCTTTCTTGGTGTTAAGCAACTATGTTTTTTTGCTGTTCGATTTTCAAAATATGACCTTATGGAGGTTTATGTGTGTGTTTATGTTAGGTACATATTATGTGTTAACTAAACATTGCGTCGTTCTACTTGGAGAGTTTTTTAAGTAAATAAAATCTAAATTATAAAATTAAGATTTCTTACCTTCCTTTTCTTTACCTTAGAATATCAAAACCTATATTTTCGCATGTTAGTCGATCTCGCAAATTTTAACAACTTCGTTAAACTCTAGCGTCATCTAAAAAACAGCACAGTGTCGTGTAAATAAACGTGTGGTTAATGCAGAGGCATGCGAAGTTTTTTCCGTCGCGCTCACGTGGGGGCGTGACGCGGTGTGACGCGGCCCGACGCGCCCGCCGTCACTGTGACGCTACCCTGCGATAACGCAGGGGTGTGCCTGAGATAGGTCATAAATAGATACGATAAAAAAAGGTTTAATATAATTTTGATATTGGCGATTAATTATTCAAGTTTTAAAAAAAGAACAGAATTAAAACCAAATGCACTTACTATTTAAGAATCAGAAATTTGTAGTGATATTGCTATCGTATTGATTAATATGAGAAGTTAAACAAAAAAAAATATGAAATACTAGAAGGAAACCCGGAATACGGAAAAGTTTCTCAACTCTGTGTGATACCTTCTCTTGCCTTTCTATCTCAAGCTTCCAAGTTCTGTAACTGTATAGCAAGAAGTATGTTATGTTTTTATGAGAACAGTTATAAAATGAATATAAAATGCACAGCGACAAATTATTTACAGTTGTGAAAAAATAGTAAATCAATAGAGTCGATGCTCTCATAAATGCTGAAGGCCTTTCGATAGCGGAGAGCTGCGCGTAAATTATTTACGTTACTTACTACGCAGCTCTGACTACTACTAGTTCTCGATTTAGAAATATGTTTAAAAGAATTTTCAATTATTTTTTGTTAACAGTTGAATATATTTTATTAAAATCCAGAAAGTTATATTGAAGGCATGAAACAAAATATAAACTTACCGAACAATAATTGTTGTATATATATTTTCATGCCAACTATATTTTAGTAGCTTCAAGCATGTACGCCAATCTGAACACGAATAAGTTTATATTGCTTATGTGAAAGTGGTTCCGTGGTCTAGCTCTTAAATTAATTTAATAAGTTGTTAACGATTAGCAAAGTGATTCGATAGCGAGATGACAACAAAATGTTAAAGTTTAGAATGATTGTATCGATTCGCCGGCGCAGCGGCACGTGTCGTCACGATGCCTCGGGCCCGGGGTGGACGGGGTGTCGGGGAGGCGCTGTGGTAGGGGTGCGACCTACTTTCCTCTGTGTCGCTGACCGCCGCCGACCTTCGGCTTGCACCGATCGAATATACGATCGCGATCATCCGCCCAGAAATAAAAGAGTTGCAGGTTGCGTAACCGGCTCCATTGTTTGTCTGTGACGCTTCCTAACTTACTCGCGCCGACCGCCACCGTACGAAACTTGACATTCGTGACCAGACATTCGATTACCTCTACAGGCGAATTTAAATAAATAACAGTTTATAGGCAGGTGCGTAACGATGCCAGTACGACGCAAAGACTCCATTTACCTCGTACGCGTAGGTACGCATTATCGACATAACAAGTACCTAATCAAAACGGGCTATTTATCTAGGCGTCGTACAAGCCTACCTAGAACCTCTGCGGGCGGCGATTGCATCACGCGGCTAGAAAGATCGGTCCCCACCAATGATGTGGCAAAGGACGCGGAGTGAAATAGAGATCGTCCTCGAAGCGAGAGCGGTGCACGCGTTGCACTAGTCATTGTGCGGTTGCAGTTCGCACGCACGGCCGCCTGAGTGACCTAATAGCGGCTGGAGGGAGGGACCGGGAAGCGCCGCGCGGGGAGCGGCCGCGCTGCCGCTCGTGCGGTAGGTCGGGCTCACTGCGCGCGCCCGCCGCCCGCCGTCGCGCGCCGCGCACTGGAAAACTTTCTTCGCGGCTTTTCCTCGTGTAAACAAAACCGTGCAAAAATTTACATCGCCGCGAGCACGCCGGCTCGCGTCACCGCCGAAATCGCCGACACCGCCGACGCCACGCACAAATGACGTTCCATGATTTACTGCACATTCGTATGTTTCGCCGCTTCAGAATTCGCAATCCGATCCCCGGGGACAATTATGTGATTAATAAACAGCGGCAATTTTATGGAGTCATTGGACTTTCAGCTGTGTTCGCGATGTAAGCCAGGTCGCATACGAGGGTAACACGAAGCCTATGGATTTAGTAATAAAAAGTCGGTATAGTTCCTGGTTTGTGAATTTACTTGTGACAATTTGATCTTTATCTTAGAATATTTGAATAAATTCCTTGGAGTGCTAAAACGGTAAAGGAACGTTTAACTTGTTGCTTTAGAAGTGTGTCGTCATTTACAATGTTGATCCTGCCTTATATGACACCGACGATAGTAATTTAATTACTTGACGGTATCTCTGTATGTATTATGAAATTATATCTTAGAAAATGACTTTGTGTTGCGTTTAGTAATAACTTTATTGAGCACATTTATTAGTCTGAAATACATAGTATGCAAAGATATGAGTGAAACGTAATAGCTGAAAGTAATATATTATACATAATAATAGTGTGACGTAGGGCCCTTTGTGATGTGTGCGCGGCCCGCGGGACGCATCACGGCGCGCACAACGCTTCCGGGCGCCGCATCTGCGCTCACGTCGAGCCGCTTTCACTTTCTCCTCGCGCGCCGCGCCGCCACATCTCGCGCTCGCACCTCGCGCCCGCCGCATCCACCGCGACCTGCACCAACCCCGTACTCTCTATCTCTTCCCCCTGTTATCAAATAATAATATTATGTATTTCGCCTAATAATATATTCGCTAACATAATACATCACCCGTCGAAACTGTGTCTCATGAATTACTGTTTTCTGAAACTTCATCCATAAATAAAATAGATTAGTTTTCTATATACTAGGAGCCGCTCACGTCGTGACGCAACCGGCTAATCTAGTCGGCGGCGTCGGGAAGTGCAGTGTCGCGTCCCCGCCCCGCGCCCCTCGCCCCGCGCCTTCTAACTGCGATCACACCGCACGGTCGTTGACATTTCACCCAGTTTCTATTTGTCGCTTCTGAAAAGTCTATGGTGTTCTTTTTGTTTGATGCGGAAGTGCGAAGTAGTGTTGTCTGATTGTTAAGTGGTGGTGTTTCCGCAGGCGAGTCGGCCGCCGACACGAGTACGTCGTCGCCGGACCCAGGCCCGCCGTCGCCGCGCATGGCCGAGGCGGGGTGCAGCACGCCGCCGCACCCGCCGCCCGTGTTTGACGGCGGCGGCTCGCCGTCGCCCTCGCCCGCCTGCCACCCCACCGTCATCCGCTCCGCGCCGCCCTACTCCGTCATCAAGTTCGAGGGGGCGCCCGGTTCCGTCAAGGCGGAGAGCTCTCCGGCGAGTAGCAAACATGACGCAGCGCCGCCATCACAGATGTCCTCTGTCAAATTAGAAGGTACACAGCAGGAGTCACCCCAGCCCTACCGACCCCGCACTATAGCTCCGCCTCCACCTGGCTCACACTCGTCGCTCACCCCGGGTCCCTGGCCGCCGTCCGCCTGTATCAATGGAGTAAAACCGGAGTTGATAGGCGGAAACTTCCCACCGCAACCAATCGAGCCTAAACCAGGAGCACGAGGCCAAACACAATGGAGAGGGACACCCGCCGTCATCATGGGCGAGTCGGGTGGTGTTCGGACGATGTTTTGGACGTTACCAGCGCCCACCCCTAGCGGAGAGCCAGCGGCAAGCGCATCACATACGCCAACGCCTCCAACGCCAGACCCTGCGACGTGTAGCGAGGAGTCAGCCGCACGGTTACTGTTGAATTTAGGTGGTGAGCTAAGGCGGCCAAGAGGTCCACCTTTAAACATGGAACTATTATGGGCTGGAGACGTATCACAATTACCCGCGCACCAACAGTTGCACGCGTTAAATTTGAGCGCAGCAGCAGGAAGCGTGGCGGGTGCATCATCTGTGGCAAGTTCCAGCTCACTCACATTGCCAAGGCCAGAACTCCGCACTTACGCCCCTGAAACTGAACGTGATGAGGATGAACAACCAATGATTTGTATGATATGTGAAGACAAGGCTACCGGACTCCATTATGGCATCATTACATGTGAGGGTTGTAAAGGTTTCTTCAAACGGACTGTACAGAATCGAAGGGTATACACGTGCGTTGCTGATGGTGGCTGTGAAATAACAAAAGCGCAACGGAACAGATGCCAGTATTGCAGGTTTAAGAAATGCATCGAGCAAGGAATGGTATTGCAAGGTACGTATCTCAACAATAAATATAGTTATTTCATAATACCCGTACCTAACTAAATAAATTCTAATTTTAATGCAGCGGTACGAGAGGATCGGATGCCAGGAGGAAGGAATAGCGGAGCTGTGTATAATCTGTACAAGGTGAAATACAAGAAGCACAAGAAAGCAAACAAGGCGGCGACGACGACGAGCCGAGCGTCACCGCCCGAAAAGCCTAAAGAACCTTTACCACCACTCCCCCCGCATTTGGTCAACGGAACCATACTTAAGACTGCACTTACTAACCCTAGCGAGGTAAGACTTAAAACAAATCTCTATGCAAGTTATATTAATATATTTCCGATGTAATGATGATGTTTAAATCTACCGCGTTTTTTTACAGGTGGTTCATTTAAGAGCGAGACTGGAGAGCGCCGTGTCTTCATCACGAGATCGCGCAGTGCCCTTAGAAAGAGCGTTACACATGATCCGAGCGCTAATAGACTGCGACGCGATGGAGGACATAGCCACGGTGCGACACCTACCAGACCTACTACATGACACCTCAGAAATAGGAGACAAACTGTGTAAAATCGGCGATTCAATCGTGCACAAAATGGTCGCGTGGACGAAACAACTACCTTTCATCATGGAAATACCGATGGAAATCCATTCAAAACTGTTAATGGAAAAGTGGCACGAGATCTCAGTGCTAACGACAGCGGCGTATCAAGCGATGCATGGGAAACATGCGCATGCGCCGCCCTCGTCGGACCACGAGCAAGACTTCATGCAAGAGGTGAGTGCAAGTCAGGTCAAGATTGTTAGGTATGCGCGAAAATGAAAGTTGTAAGTTATTTAACATAGAATCCGCCAGTAGCAAGCCCTAGATCTAGTATTAGAGTGCTCCAGGTCACATTCGCTCCAGAGACTTCCGCCACATGCGGCGCAATGCGGTTACGTGATCTGCATCGGCGCTTGCGCAATCGCGGTAGAAAGTCGCCGAGTGGCAGACACCTAACTGCACTCGGACGTTTGCACACTCGCTGCATAACCGGCTGTATTAGAATCGTAAAATAATTCAATGAATCGAACGTTTCTATTGTCGCTCCGTCGCCTTGAAATTATAAGTACCTAATAAACATTCAACATAGGACCGTTATAACGCTTTCGGCATGGATGAAAGTTTATCTATCGTAACTTGCTCTATTGTTTTAAGGAAAAATATGTTGTCACTACCGAATTACAATTACAAACGTATTTTGATTCTTTAGGCGTCCAATTCTATGTAATAGAAATCTTTTAAAGACCGTTATTTTTACAATCCTAGTAGTTAACTGCTTGATTATTATTTACATTATATACAGGTACTAGATATGGCGTATATAACCTATGGATAATACAGTACTTACCTTATCTCGCCACCTTTACCTCTAATCCATACTGCTATATTGGACAGCCCTAATACACAACATTGGTATAAAGATACCGTTTAGGGTTGTCAGTTACATGGCGATTGTTACAACAATTTTCGAAACACAACTATAATAAATCAGAGCCAAACAACATAATAACAAAGGTACAATGCACCGATTACATAAACAGCGGTGCAGTAACAGTGGTTACACACACATTTTCATTGTCTAGAGCATTTCCTACCACTTACATATACGATATTACGTAATTACGGGACCAATGTTTATTGTTAATGACTCGTAAAATAATTTATTAGTACAAATTACATATATAACTATTTCATTGATCGTTTTATAATTATAATGCATAAAATAACTTAGTCGATTTCTTATGCATATTTCTTTGATTTTTTAAATTTAAAAATCTTTTTTAGATACTGTCGAATGAACATAAAATAAATTTTTAACAATGTACTTATGTAATGACATTCGAATTCTGAGCTTATTCTGATCACTAAAAGTTCAATTTTCTCTAATTATAAAAATGATCTCATTAGGTGAACGCAAACCTTCGGACGCTACAGAACTGCCTGACGTCACTAATGGGCCGGCCCATCACGCTAGAGCAGCTGAGGCTCGACGTGGGACTGGTGGTGGAGAAGATGACGCAGATCACGTGCGTGTTCCGCCGCATCCAGCTCCGGATGGAAGAGTATGTGTGCCTAAAGGTTTACATACTGCTTAACCAAGGTATGTTGTAATTTTGTGTAGTTTTCTTCGTGTAGTGTTTTATAGTGTTCAAAACAAATACTGTGTAATTAACATAAAATTAAACAAATCTCATTTATTTTCGTTGCATAAAATATTTATTATGTATGCAAATTGTATATTTTCCAAATATATTTTAATAAACACATGGATAAAGGTCTTGCAAACTATAAGTCAATATTTTATATATTATCCGTGGACAATAACTATTACTCTAGTTCAATGTGGTTTCAAGTAGCTAGAGATTCATGTAGAAGCTTACTAGCTTTTAATCGCAACTGCGACCGCATGAAACATTTTTTGCAGGAAAAAAAACTACTTTCCTGTGATAGAAAGTGTTCTATATCATTCCCAGGATCTTAAACTATCCCCATAAAAAACATAATTGAAATCCGTTCGGCACTTTTAGATTTTTTACCGTTCAGGCAGACGCGGTGGGGCTCTTTATTTTAAAATATCTAAATATATAAGGATGAACCTGCTTGTTTAGCTTGGCCTAAATAATAGTCAGACAACAAAACCCCATTAACCAAAAATATGAACGACTTAAAAATAATGTTCATTGACTCAACTGTCGAACAATTTGACGTCAATTTAGACAATATAGAATGGACATTCCGATTTAAAATTGTGTTAATTGGTGAGTGGATAACCTTTCACCGCACGGGCATTAGGGTCGGTCGTTATTTAGGCTATGTAAATAGAGAGAAGCGGAACATTTCCTTGTTTTCATATTGTGTGGAATTTATGAATGATTTCGTTCTCGTATAATTAATATAACGCGCACAGACAAACTTAAAAAATATTCTATGAGTGTTACAAATATCATTTTGTATATTTTGCATAACGCTGTGTTAATTTAATCGCTGTAATTGAAATACGAATTGCGTATAGCATAACAATAAACGGATGCTTAAGGTAAAATGTCATTAAATTTCGTATATTGATGACAATAACACACTCATAAATAAATTGTTCTATACAATAATAGTTGATAATCCAACAGAATTTAAACATTCATCACTCCTATTACGCATTTAATAAAAAAAGTGAAAGAACGTGAAACAAAACAATAGATCGATCTTTGCTTAAAACCACCAACCGCTTCCTATTAGATTTAAATACATTTGCATATTAATCAATAAAGATATAGAGCGTACACTAGCGTACATGACTCAATAAAAGGTCCGCAACAAAATGTCGGCTCGTTTATTTCGCGTGTCAATGCACCGCAGCCTCTAATCCAGTTATAGACAACTCCAGGGGTGCAACGGCCCACCGCATTCATGTAGGTCAGTTAGCGTTACGCAAGCTAGCCATCCTATCGTGACGTATGTACCACCTGACTCATTATACTCGTTTTACACCAGCCAGGCCTTTTTATTTCGCGTCGTGCAAAAAGTTTGTTTATTGATATTAAACACGTGCTGGCCGGTTTTATTTTACGTGTGAATATTTTTTGTAGTTTTTAATGAGCAGACTATTGTTATTATTGCAAGGTGGTTATTGATATAATGGTTTATTATAAGTAAATATAAAAAAAACAAATTTATGGTGTATGTGAATTGAATTAAGGATAAGTTTGATGCAGTATATATAAACGTGGCATTAGCATAACTAGCAACTATTTTTGCATGTTTATATCATCAAATAGTAAATTGAAGTATGTTCTAATTTCCTTATATATTAATAACGTAGTACCTCACATTTATAAGCAATGAAATACAAGTAAGCATCAATACGTCATCTCGGTGACCCAACAAAAACTTGTAACAGCAAACAATAAAAAACGCATTGGTTTTAAAACTTACATACGTAAAAGCGACATTTTACAACACACTCATAAACCATAACATTATAATATGAGACAACACAAAATGTGTCCGTTTAAATTAATATGATTTATGGTCCTTGTAACCCAGTTGCCGGAGACGCGAGGCGATTCGTTTGCGAAATCGATTAAAACAATTTGTTCACATCACTAATAATTTCACTTGTCAAAATCGGTATTTATAGCTCGATGTTATTCGAGCTCTATTAACTTAAACATGAATACAAAATATTATTTAAAATTTTGCAAATATCTATTAGTTATAAATATAAAAATTGTGAAATAACGACTTCATAGTTAGTCTAAACAATTATAAATATTCTTCGATCAAAAATTATTTTATAGATTCTCATCAAATAATATTTCAATGCATATCCAGCTAAGATACTACGTAAACATAATATTATCTATAATAACATGTAATAGAGTCTATATTTCGCAATGCCATTTGCCTGCGTACAAAACATCATAATCGTATAATAAATACATACAGTTGCACATGATCTGTGAATTCTCATGAGTACATTCAGCCGCGAGTGTCCTTTACCGACAACGCAATTCTAAACTTGCAATGTGCACTCGTGTCCTAGTACTAATAGTAGGGAAACTATGACATCCTGTGTTATCGCACTGCATTGTAAGTGGGTCGATGCGCGCTCCACGATCGTGTTTGAAAATTATTTTCACCGGCGCGCAACCGGCGGCAACGCGCTGTTTATCAAACTACGAAAGTACCGCGTATTATGTTGCTTTACAACTTAAACAATGTAATTCAATATCCATATTTGTGTTTGCAAGACTCTATTAAGTATCCGTTAACGGTTTATAATAGTTTGGATATAAATAACTAAAATCGATAATGCGCATGGTGTAAGAACGCCAGCTGAACGTTTCCTGTATAAATTTTGTAATAGCGTTCCAGATTCACGCTAATTTCATGTCATTTCACAGACAAAAGCGGAATAGTTGGGTTGCATTTTATGTTTTAAATAACTTCCTCGGGTTATTGTTTTGTGCCGGTTCTGTGTTTTATAAATATTTTCCTGAATTAGCTGAGGTTGTTTGTTCGTTCTTTATCTACTAGTACAATATATACTATACATTAGTTATATACACACGCCTTATTATTTAATAATGCATTGTATGAGAACGAATTTTCATATTTGTTTTGAAAGTATTTAGTTACGGAAATGATGTTTTTCGTTATATGTATAGTAAGACTGAATCATCATAGGTCTAAATCTTTACAGTGCACATGGCCTATGAATAATTTTTTTTAGTAATCTATAGTTAACATACATATTATACATCGCCAGGTTTCACTTCTCTTAAGACTGGTTACATTATGTGAAATTTCTAATTAAATTATACGTAACCAAACTAATTTTAATAGACTTTACTTATGAATGCATTTCATCAAAATACAATAATAGTTTAGAACCAGCAACATCAGAACGCTAAGCCCAACAAAGCTCGCATACCGCGCACCAATTGTCGGTTATTTTAAATTAAGTGAACCATCAAAGAGAATTGACTCCAAATTGATATTGTTGATAACCTACTTACAGACATATTGGATCGACAATCAAAACTATGTGTTCAATGGAATGCATGTACAGAATTCATCTAGCGCTCGTAAGTTTTATCAAATCGACTTCGGTTTAAAATATAAGCAGTAAAACTTTTATATTGCAGTAGTGTAAAATGTTTTTGATAGTATTCTTTGTCAAACTTTATCTGGTGGAGGAAAAATTATTATGCGTGACACATATTTATTTCTTCAGATTTTATAGAGCATCCAAACTAACTCGAGATTACAAATAAATACACATCAACAAAAAAAGACATTGTAACGTCATGAAAATGCCTGATTATATTTGCTTGTTCCCATACAATATTTTAATAAACGATGGTAATTGTAAGGAATATTACTTAACTACATAGTCATACATAGCCAAATACATTCACGAACAGGAAAACACTCGAATTTCGATTGTCTGACTAATCTTACATCGTACTTGTACGAAAGTGTTAGCAAGTAACTAACCACAGCCGCTGGCCCGGCAAGTGCGAGCCACGGTGAAATGGAAAGCGCTTGCGCAACCGGCGTGGCCCGCCGCGAGGCGCGCCATTCTACGTGCGCGTGTGTTACACGCGTTATGTTGTGTGTGCGATAATATGTGCGTGTGTGTGTGTGGCTGCCATGTTGGGCAACGTGGATTTAGGCTCTTGGATGATTGGTCATGGGCTATAAGTTTAATTAATGGAAAGGCGAAAGTAATAGATTTGCAATTCGTTTCATATCTATTACCGTTTTCTAACGTAGAATAAAATATTAATGAATTATGTGGTTTAGAAATCAGTCGAACGGATAAAACATCTTCATGTATGACAATACTCAATGGACAACGCTTTCTTTCATAAAACTGTAACAGTAGCATACGAGGTTAATCTAGTATGAATGTCAATAGACCGCAAATATACTGTAAAATTGCAATTGTCTCATTGTAAGCATAGCGCATAATACAGCGCGCTAGTTACGTCATGTAACGGGACAACATTTCACTCTCGGGGCGGAAAGCGCGACGCGGAAGGCGAACTTTCTCTTTTGCGCAGCGCAGCGCAGCCGCTATGAAAAAACACAGATTGTACCGCGAGCTATCTACCGCTACCTCATCTATCTATATTTATGCGTGCACACGTAAACGCACCTTCATGTGCAATCACAATAATACGATTCGATTACGTACACAAATACTAGAATTCCAATAAACACTAACAATCGGCGTACTCAAATCACATGATACTAATTCGTCAATTCTATTCGGAAAACAAATAAACATCAATTAAAACGTTGCACATAAAACGGTCGCGTGTACAATATGGTGGAAAAGCGCACGAGTGCGAGCGGGACGGCGCGCGCGAGTGAGGACGCGAGCGAGCTCGAGCGGAGGTCAACGGCTAGCCGCGGTCGTTGCCCTGCTATCGGAGTGACCTACTGAGCGAGTGACGTCACCGCCGCACCGCCGCACCGCCACACCGCCGCACCGCGCGCTCTTTGGCATTAGTTCACCGCTGCCGCTTAACTCCATCTAGCGGCGAATGGCATAATTAAAAGCGATATATTTCATCATAATATTTACCGCTGAAACATAGACGACATAATTTAGCCTCTTTAAAGGCTTAGTGAATTTTAAATAAAACTTTGAATTGTTTCAGAAGTGGAGCTCGAAAGTATCCAGGACAGATACGTACAAGTGCTGCGCAGTTACCTGGAGCACGCCACGCCACATCACCCCGGCAGACTACAGGAACTGTTCGCAAGGATACCAGAGGTACATAAATATTTCCACATTAAAAAAATATATAATTTTATGACAAAATACAATTAAATTATTCTAATTCTTTAATAAATATAATACATATATCCTAGAAGGCTCAAACTTACGCTTACTTATTTCAAGAAAAATTGTTAACAAAAGTGGAATTGATACAATCAATCGTTCAATATCGCAAAATCTAACTACCATTCGAAAGCGCTGATACACTGAAGATAACAAATTTATACCCCTTGTCTTGGGTCTCGGTGATTCAGTAACAAACCAGGCACAGTTAGAAAGTTCCTTCCTTGTTAATGGAAAGTACACGATTTCACAACTGAGATGTCGTTTTCACCATTCACAGATCCAAGCGGCGGCGAACCTTTTGCTCGAGAGCAAAATGTTCTACGTCCCCTTCGTGCTGAACTCGGCGGAGATCAGATAGTATATGGCGCAGCAGGGCGTCTAGTTCTCGATGTACGAGCGCGCGACCCCCCGCACGCGTCCTGAAGCCTGCCCCCCGCCCCGCCGCACCCTCGTCTTATGATCGCACCACCCTGTGTTCAGTGCACCACCACACAGCACAAGAGTTCGTACAAAGGTTCCTATTCGGGCTGAGACAGTGAGGCTCGTGCCGGACGCGCCGGACTGGCCGTACTGGCCGGTCGGAGCCGGAGCCGAAAGCCTCTGCGTGAGTGACGAAACTGACGAAGAGTCGCGAGGATGTCAGTGCGGTACTTTATACCTTTGTTGAGTCAATGTGTGTTATGGTTTAATGTTTAATAGAGGAAATAAAACGTCCCAATTGACAGACTGATTTATTATTAAAATAGCTGTAATATAAGGTACCAGGGACTTGAATGAGTGTTTTATATGTGGTAGCGTATACTATTTAGTGTTAAATAGAATAAAATATATGTTATGTTACTATTTAAAATTTGTCAGTCGGAGAATCGCATAATATATTATTTCTGTAAATATAGAATATAATTTACAATTTAACATGTAAGATGTTGTTTTAGACAGAATTGTTTCTTGTAAATGAAATATCGCTGTTTTAGTTTGCATTTTATATCATCTAGGATTAACCGGTAGAGTAATTGCTGGGTGTGTACTGTGTAATATCAGAATGTTTAATTTAATTTTATATGACTTGTTCGTACGTAACGTAAGTAGCACTAAGTACCTACTCTCAGTGTTTACCAAGACTGCTTGTATACAACTTTACTGTTTATACACTAACATAGATGGCGCCTCGTCGCGCTCGGTTCTTTTAGTCACAATCTATGCATTTTTATTGCCAATATTTCGCATAACACAACTATGCATACGTTTCGTTCTAAATATTTCACTTCAGATTCTGGTCTAACTAGATGTAAGAGTCCAGCACACATGTGCGTGTGCGTGTGCGTGTGTGTGTGCACTCTCGTTGCATTTCTATTCTGACGATGTTATCTTTGTGTGTGTAGGTGCTTTAAGATTTGCTGATCTTTTGCTTCCTTCGATGTGTTCAAATGTAATTATGCTCAATGACCCGTGTTTCGTTCGGATACTCAACATATTATTGTAATACAAGTTTTCATATCAGTAATTAAAAATTATTTGGCTATTTTGCACCGAGTTATTTTAACACGCACTCATGCCATAGCTCAAGAGTCAATAATGTCTGACGATCTGCATGTCATGCTGACCATTTCATCCTTCGCCACATCAGCCCTCTAGCATTCCTGAACAGTCCAATCATGTCCATCATTCTATAACGTCTAACAATGTCTACTCATATATATTTTCACGAATCAACCAAAAGTGTAATCATTATCATCTAATAATAATCATGTAACACTTAAAGCAGTCATCTAACATTATATTAACATAACAAAAATCATAAAAATAACAAAAAAAATCATAACCACTTCTAGCGTTGTTTAAAGACTTACAAAACATAACACTGTCGGTATAATCACTGCCTATCATTTTTAAACTTATTTGCCGTAATCTTTAACTCTCGTATTATGTAATGTTAAAATTGTAATACACGTTCCAACAACGGTGAACAGTTACCATTAGGTTTAGAGGGCAATGTACGCCCTGGCTAAAATAATTAAGTAATTACAACCAAAAAGTTCGTTCTAAGGACTTAGGTTCTAGTTTAATTAGATTTGTTTAATCGCCAACAGTCGCGGCCAACGTCACTATCGCGTCGACGTCATTAGATACATCAGTTTGAATTCATTCTCGAAAACAAAATTCAGTTCATAAAAAAACAGTTTTAGAATACAGGTTGTGAACATAGAAAATCGGACGACAGGAGGTATCAGTACCAGACAAACTGCGTCAGTAGCCGAACATTCTAGAAAACATACAATTATTATTAGTGAATCCTGTTACCTAAACGAGCGACACACGTCCGTTCCTCATCGTGTTACCATTAGTTAAGTGTTAGCGATTATATGTGTTTTGTACATTATATTTAGTTTGAAATACAACCAGTTACAATACTGCCATCAAATGCCTAAATAGATTTTTTTCAATTAATTTCGGTTTAATGTACGTTTAAGTGAATGATGGAGTCGGTGAAATTATTAGTTCTTTGTGATAGTGAATCAGTGATAATACATCGGGATGCACTCGTTTCACATAGCGCCTAGAGACGCCCGCGTAACTTCGCACGCCGCGTCTCCTAGCGTGTTATCGAGTCTCGTGCGTTCGCCTGTATTCGGTCTCAATGCGCGAAACTTTCTCGACAATTCGGTAACTATATTTATTTATTGAATTTTATCTAACTTAATTATAATTAATTAGTTCATAAAAAAACAACACCATCAGAACGACGGTGTTAAATCTAAAGTCTGAGGTAAAGATGCCTTTATAGATTTTTAAACGTGTAATGACGGAAACCGTAATGTAACTATAATCGCGAATCGTGCATCGTTCTACTAATATATATGTAAATGATAATGTATGTAAGTAATATTGACACTTATTTTGTTAATAGCGTAGAATACATACTGTTAAGACGAAACTAACGGCAGTGTATCGAAATGGGAACTAGATTTTTAAGAATGTTATTGGCGTTGTACAAAGGATTAGTATTGTTAGTAATAAAATGAATTGGCGCATTACTGGCGAGTACCTAATTAGATTAGTACACGAACAGCCCTCAGAGGCTATTACATACATAATGTACATACAGATTATGCTTCGACGGGTAAGAATGCCACTCGCTTTTCGTTGCTCTTCTAAATTTATTTGCTGTTTTCGTGGGATAGGGCTTATTCGCCTTTTTCATCTTGTTTGAAATTTTAACGTATTTTATATGAATATCGAAATTGACTGACCGAAACAGACAGAATTATTAATGATTTGCTTCTGCTTGCTGTATGTTTTTAACTGTTTGTATGGAGTTAGAACATTAGATCTCCTATCTATGATCCGGGAAATTTCACGGTGGAAACGACTTTGAAATAACTTGTGTCCCGTCGAGTTATTTAGAGGCTACACACTTAACAAACTATTTAAAACTTCGAGCTTATGCAACTAACCCTTTTTTATTTTCATACGAATATCCATCTATATTAAGAGGTCAGGCCAATGAACTGACGTTTCGAAGTTCGAATTCCCGACCTTTGATACAGCATGCATAAAAACTGGGACACAAGTGGTTTTAAATTCGTTTCGTAGATAAATATTACGAAAATATTTTGACTGATGTAGGTAATGTAAAAAATCATAATAATGTTAATATATTTATAAGGGTGTAACAAAAACTTAATGCATTTCACAATTTCTTTACAGTCCATAATGAGAATAATTAATTACAATCTAAGATATTGTGACGAAATATTTTCACATTCGTAGAATAAGGTTTGTTGTGTATAAAACTAGCGTTTCAAGTGTTTCGGGTAAAAGAAGGGTTGAAATTTTGTGTACATTAGACATTGTGTTAAAATAGTTATCAAAACGAGTGTAACACGGTAAGAGAATATATATTTGGAAACGTTGACGAGTGTTTATTGTATGTAATTCATGTCACAGTTGGATATTTGAACTCTATGTAACATAGATATATATTCTACAAGTTATCAATATTTTATTCAACAGTAAACATACTTTTTGTTACGTTTATAGCAAACACGTTTCGCTTGTGTTGTTCATTTGTTTAGTAACACTGCCACTTTGAATTTATCTATTACCTATATGACCCATGTTCAGTAAGTCACAGATTACTCTACACGCCACGGAAGTGCTTCAGAAACACATTCAAAATAGACTAAAAACCTAAAATAAGAGTTCTATGTGGTTGAGTGTGCTGTATTTCACGTATTTAGTTGGGCTCGCTCAATATGAAGACTTATTGCTTTCAGACCTAGCATGTACTTTTAAGTATTATCGATACCTTAGGGTTCTATGTTTACACGTAGCAAATCACATTAGTTGCTGATTGCTGTATCGTTCTCGATGGATTAAAGGCTGTTAATTCGACCAAGTTAAGATATACAGTGACTGTTACGACATAATCTGGTGTTTGTGTCTATCTGTCTCGTACGAGTGGTGCGCCGGATGATAGTCAAAGGATGTGTACTGGTTTGCCAAGAGAAGTTACCTACAGTTGTGTTTAGTTAGCGATGCATAACGTGTTTGTACTTTAATTTGTTTTTTAGTTGTACTCTTGGAAATCAATGGTTAATAATTTAAGAAAATAAAATGTATGTGAAATATGTGTTGGGATTTATTTATCGAATACCCTTTTAATTACCAAACACAGGTCATATTAAAGAACATTTTTTGTATATGCACTTACTGAAGCAAAATAAGACACACTATTTTTTTTTTAGTAAAAATAAAGAAAGCGCAATAAAATCGTCGTCAGTTGTTTCACTTATTATATTACTAATAGAATGCTCCGAACCATACCTAGGATAATGCTCTTAAAGAAATCATCTAGCGTGGTATAGGTGTAGTATAGATCTAGTAGCAGCTGACAATCGACGCGATGTATAAATGCTTTTGTTTTTGAAAATAACACTTTGCCAATAGTTATGTAAGTACTTAAACCGTTGAACTAAAATAAAAAAGTGTAATTTTCTAATTAAATAAATTAAAAAAGATTTGATATTATAGATACCCTAATGCCATTTTTACTCTAAACTACAGCTATGGTATATAAATAAAAATATAACAAAATATTTTGGTGATCAAAATCGTTATTCAATATTCATAGTCAATTTTTGGGACGATGTTATTAAGAGTGACGACACCTATGTGGTTTCATTTAGTAACACAATGTCGAGATAAACTTTTCTACTTATAATGCCCAAACTACACTACACTAATAGTACACTCTTGGTACACGCGCCTAATACTTGTACACTTTGGACACATTACATTATTAATTGTACTTGAGCGTTATATAAGTACTTCGGATGCCTTAAATTTTATCAAGTCCTTATAGGTGCCTTATATTCTTTATACACTCTATAAGTAACTCATCTATACTATTATATAAAGCTGAAGAGTTTGTTTGTTTGTTTGTTTGTTTGAACGCGCTAATCTCAGGAACTACTGGTCCAAACTGAAAAATTCTTTTTGCGTTGGATAGCCCTATGTTCGTGGAGTGCTATAGGCTATATATCATCACGCTATACCCAATAGGAGCGGAGCAGTAATGCCTAATCTCAGGAACTATCGGTCCGAACTGAAAAATTCTTTTTGCGTTGGATAGCCCTTTGTTCGTGGAGTGCTATAGGCTATATATCATCACGCTATACCTGATAGGAGCGGAGCAGTAATGGCTAATCTCAGGAACTACCGGTCCAAACTGAAAAAATCTTTTTGCGTTGGATAGCCTTTTGTTCGTGAAGTGCTATAGGCTATATATCATCACGCTATACCCAATAGGAGCGGAGCAGTAATGGCTAATCTCAGGAACTACCGGTTCGAACTAAAAAATCATTTTGTATTGGATAGCCCTTTGTTCGTGAAGTGCTATAGGCTATATATCATCACGCTATGACCAATAGGAGCAGAGCAGTAACGGCTAATCTCAGAAACTAGGAGTTTGAACTGAATAATTCTTTTTGTGTTGGATAGCCCTTTGTTCCTGGAATGCTATAGGCTATATTTATCATCACGCTATGCCCAATAGGAGCGGAGCAGTAATCGCTAATCTCAGGAACTACCGGTTCGAACTGAAAAAATATTTTTGTGTTGGATAGCCCTTTGTTCCTGGAGTGCTATAGGTTATATATCGTCACGCTATGACCAATAGGAGCGGAGCAGTAATGAAACATGATGCAAAAACGGGGATAATTTATTAGTTTTGAGAGCTTCTGTTGCGTGCGCTGCGTAAACGGTTAAAGTTATGCAACAATAATGTATGACGGGATTGTTCCTCTTAAAAAGTTCTACAAAAATATCATAAAACAAAAGTCCCCCGCTGCATCGGTCTGCCCGAACGTGTTAAACTTAAAAACTACCCAACGTATTAGGATAAAATTTGGTATGGAGACAGTTTGAGACCCTGGGAAGAACATAGGCTCCCGGGAAAATATATAGCGTGACTTTTATAACGGAAAACTTTAGCCCGAAAAACTTTATAACGCGGGCGGAGCTGCGGGCAAAAGCTAGTACATTATAAACATTATAATACTTTCTACGCCATAAATACTTCATACACCGTACACTTCTAAGGTTTCAATCCGCATGAAGCAATTAAGAATGCCGAAGTTTTTTTAAGAAAATAGTGTCTTCTCCCCAGCTACCCTGGTACGAACCGGCCTATACTACATATCAAATAGAATTATAATATATACTTTCATACTTAGAACAAATACTTATGCCTACTGCGTGACAGCACTATGTCAGAAATAAAGAAAAAGTCGTAAGTACCCAATTCTGTCTGTAATAGGTACTATCGATACAAATAAAGAACTCTACGGCCTAATGCTACTCTAGGCGATAAAAACAATGACATGAAAAATAAAATATTACATATTTGAATCAATTTATTAACTTTTAACGACATCTTTTGTTATAAATTGGAAACAATGTGCATTAAACTTATTTTTATAGGTACGTGTATCCGAAACTAAACGTACTGTAATAGTTTGTCAATGGCTTTTTGCTTTTTGTCTACAGTCTATGTCTTAGGCTGTATGGCTGAGAGCCTTTGCCTTCTCCTTAAGGAGTAAATCAAACCAAAAAAAAAAAAAGTCTATGTCTTTCTTTAGCTGCTGTCAAATTTGTCAGCCTCCTGCCACATGCCAGCAGATCGTAATTTACAGTGATTTTATTCGAAAAATATACTATAATTAATAATAAAACATGGTATGTATTTTCCATCAATATATTCGCAACAAAAAATGCGATTGAATTCCTCACGTAATGATGTTTCGGCTCAGTAATTTCTACAAAACATTGCTCGAAGGATTGACATATTTGTCATGATTATGAATAATTCGTGTTTTTAGAAACCTCTTATGCTGCAAGGGCACGAGCGTGCCATCACACAAATCAAATACAACCGTGAGGGTGATTTGCTGTTCTCCGCTGCGAAAGATTCGAAACCAAACGTATGGTGGTCTCTAAACGGGGAGCGCTTGGGTACCTTCAATGGACACGGTGGCGTCGTGTGGTGCTTAGACGTCGACTGGCAATCTATCAACCTCATCACAGGCGGTGGCGACAGTTCCTGCAGGTACCAAATAATACACAAAGATTCCATTCTGTTTGTATAAACATTTGTTAGGTTATCTTGAACAGTAATAAGGTTTTGAATTAGCATGCAGCATAGCATACTCTATATTGTGTGTGACTACGGAATTTCAATATATAATTATTTTAATTGACAAATTCCATCAAATACATATCAACCATTGACAGGTCAATTAACTTAAGCAACATTAAGTTGTATTCATATTTCGAATCATCGCATTTTTCTCAGTATTTAAAGCAAATTAATTTTTTCTGAAAAATATTTAAGTGAATTAGCCTGGCAACCGCCAATATATTTTAGAGCCTTTTATTCAGTTTGTTAAAATTAACTAAATAAACATAAGGAAAATGAAATTAACAAAACATTATTTCATTCATTATAGATTATGGGATCTGGAGACTGGCAAGAACATAGCCACAATAAAAACAAACTCATCAGTGAGGACGTGTAATTTCAGCTACAGTGCTTACCAGGCCGCATATACTACTGACAAAGCCATGGGACATCCCTGTGAGGTATGCTTGTATATACAAATTATTCCCAGTGATGGGTAGACAATTCAAAGGGAACCCAACTCTTTTACGGTTTAAATACATTTTTAATATAAAGTGTAATCAATATTACCTATACTCGTATACCATTATAAATTAGATTTTATGAGATATTATAAAAAAAAAATAGTCGATGTCTTTTTTTTCTGTTTGTCTTATAACATAATTTTTATCAAATTATATATTGTATGAATGTATTAAAACAAACAAATGAGACAGAAAAAATTATAATATTTTGTTACATACATTTATTTTGAGTAATACTCTTGCATGTTTGTGAAATTAACGTGTCATATTATGTATCTTATGCCACTATTCTGAATACATATTATAGATAATTATTGCCTGATATTAAGTGCCTCGACAGCCCATAAACATAAACCCCATACTTTAAATTACACTACATGGTGCTATACAATGTTGTGTAAATTATCTTGACACATTTGGCGTTAAACCTGTAGGTACAGTAATTCATTAAATAGGATATTTTCTTGAAATGGGAACAGAAAAGCGCTTTTACACTGCTATTAGTCAACAAGGAGATGTATAGAATATAACTATGTTAAATATTTTTTGGTATGGATACTTGCCAATTAGGAATTACATGACAAGAGGAAACTGTTTTGCATATTGTATTAATACTACAATGTTGAGTCATTATACTGTGCTTAAAAATATATGAAATTATTGAGGAATAAATAATAATTATTAACAAATATTGTGATTAAAAATACATACTTGCATTTGAAGAAATACAATTTTTTTACCAAAATTATAAATACAAAGTTTTGTGATGATTTGCTAGAAAAGTACACAAAGGATTTTTTTTTTCTTAAAAAAGCCAGAGGCTTTCTCTTTGTAAATCTCCCGCACCAACAGGTGCAGACAAAGATGCAAGCTACACCTATTATATACACACACACCCCACAATTATTATAATATTTCATTTTTTCCCAGGTCTTTATCATTGACACAAGGACCATTGATGAATCTATGTCTACCCAGTCCCCCATACTCAAGTGGGAAATAACAGATTCTAAAGTGACATCCATGGTGTGGGGCACTCTTGATGAGACCATCATTACCGGCCATGAAGCTGGTGACCTTATCCAGTGGGACCTTAGGGTGTGTATTTTTTTGCATATTTGTCAAAATATTAAAAACTGGTAATAGGTCTCATTATAGATTTTATAGATACAGTGAGATTTTAAGACATTGGCTGAGACATCAGCATCATTATTTTTTTCATATTTTGTGATAGCTTTGATAGCTTTTTGTGCTATATTTGACGAAAATTCTAATAAATGTGTATAGGGAAAATACTACTTAACAATCAATTTGCTTAGCTCAGGTTAGTAAAAAATTGTGAAGGTTTTATTTAATATTAATAAATTTTTCAGACTGGCAAAAAAGTCCACTCAATAAAGGAACACACCCATCAAATCAACGACATGCAACTGTCTAGAGATGGTACAATGTTCATCACTGCTTCCAAGGATCAATCTGCCAAACTGTTTGACACCAGCTCCTTGGAGTTGCTTAAAGAGTACAAAACTGAGCGTCCTGTGAACTCGGCCGCGCTCAGCCCCATCCTGGACCATGTGGTGCTTGGTGGTGGTCAAGACGCTATGGAGGTCACCACCACTTCTACCAGACAGGGAAAATTCGATGCCCGTTTCTTCCATCTAGTATTTGAAGAGGAGTTTGGCCGTGTGAAAGGTCACTTTGGACCTATCAACAGTTTAGCTTTCCACCCTGATGGTAAGAGCTACGCCTCTGGTGGTGAAGATGGTTATGTTCGTGTTCAGAGCTTCGATCAATCATACTTTGATTACACTTTTGATTACAATAGAGAATAGAAATCACATTTAAAATACTGTCAACACTAATCATTTTTTAGAAAACAATAAAGATGAACATTTCTATCTTACCAATGTGTTGTTTTATTTGGGCTAAGCTTTGGCAGTTTATTTTGTAAGAAATCCAAAATCTACATTACATACTTTTGTGTTGTAATTAGTAATAATTACAACACTCAACATTATATTCTAACTACAGGGTAGTAGGTCAAGTAATGTTCAAAAATGGACCATGAGAGAAATAAAACTTTGATTCAAATAATATATAACAATTTATTTATACAAAATGATATTTTCTCTTGCAAAATACTTTAAGGCTTAAAGGAAATATGGTGTAGTATGTTGTGGAGGCACCTCTCTCTCGCTGTCAGGGACGGCTTGGAATAACTTAGCATTCCTGTCGTTAACCGTGTTGAACTCCAGTATTGACGCTACGTTACCACAACGGTAGCAATAGTTCGGCGCCGACCATACCGTCACTAACCTTTTGTCAAACATGTATTTATAACCTGAAAATAAGTGCATTATTCTTAGAATATTTTACAGACATAATGGTAGAATAGATCTTTAGCCTTCATTTAAGAAGAGAAGAAAAAAATATCACATTGTACATCAAACTGGCTAGACATGATCGAATTATGTGAAAAACAAAATTAAATTGCCTAATGATCATGTTATGATTAACTTCAGTAGCAGATTGCAAATAGGGGTCTATTTAAATAAGTAGGTTAAAAAGTGAAAAGTCTCACAAACCTTCATTTACTAATTGATGAGCCCTGCATATCAATGTTAAGTTATTGTAATTCATGAATAGTTCTGTAACGTAACTGCCAAACAACCATCCCGCACCTCTGGGACTTACAGACCTGGAATAGAAAAAGTTATTTAGTCAGTACCTAAGCTTTCTAAACAGAATATAAATATTAAAAAAGAGACAGAACATATAAATAACTAGCTTTTGCCCGCGGCTCCGCCCGCGTTATAAAGTTTTTCGGGCTAAAGTTTTCCGTTATAAAAGTCACGCTATATATTTTCCCGGGAGCCTATGTTCTTCCCAGGGTCTCAAACCGTCTCTATACCAAATTTTATCCTAATACGTTGGGTAGTTTTTGAGTTTAACATGTTCGGGCAGACCGATGCAGCGGGGGACTTTGTTTTATGATATATTTTTTAGAACTTTTTAAGAGGAACAATCCCGTCGTACATTATTGTTGCATAACTTTAACCGTTTACGCAGCGCACGCAACAGAAGCTCTCAAAACTAATAAATTGTCCCCGTTTTTGCATCATGTTTCATTATTGCTCCGCTCCTATTGGTCATAGCGTGACGATATATAACCTATAGCACTCCAGGAACAAAGGGCTATCCAACACAAAAATATTTTTTCAGTTCGAACCGGTAGTTCCTGAGATTAGCGATTACTGCTCCGCTCCTATTGGGCATAGCGTGATGATATATATAGCCTATAGCATTCCAGGAACAAAGGGCTATCCAACACAAAAATAATTATTCAGTTCAAACTCCTAGTTTCTGAGATTAGCCATTACTGCTCTGCTCCTATTGGTCATAGCGTGTTGATATATAGCCTATAGCACTTCACGAACAAAGGGCTATCCTATACAAAATGATTTTTTTAGTTCGAACCGGTAGTTCCTGAGATTAGCCATTACTGTTCTGCTCCTATTGGGTATAGCGTGATGATATATAGCCTAGAGCACTTCACGAACAAAAGGCTATCCAACGCAAAAAGAATTTTTCAGTTTGGACCGGTAGTTCATGAGATTAGGCATTACTGCTCCGCTCCTATTGGATATAGCGTGATGATATATAGCCTATAGCACTCCACAAACAAAGGGCTATCCAACGCAAAAAGAATTTTTCAGTTCGGACCGGTAGTTCCTGAGATTAGGCATTACTGCTCCGCTCCTATTGGGTATAGCGTGATGATATATAGCCTATAGCACTCCACGAACATAGGGCTATCCAACGCAAAAAGAATTTTTCAGTTTGGACCGGTAGTTCCTGAGATTAGCGCGTTCAAACAAACAAACAAACAAACTCTTCAGCTTTATATAATAGTATAGATATGTAGCTAATTAATTCTTAATAGGCACACAAGAATACTAATTCATCAACATTTATGTCAGTTATACCTGTAGATAGACATTGTGTCCAAACAGGAATTGCTTTTCAATCAGCATTTTGAGGTAGCCATAGGCCCATTGTGACCATCTGGCCCTAATAAAACTCTTTTCTAACCAAACTTACCACATCTTAACATCGGCAGGATCTGACCACAGTAAGTCACATAGAGCACCTTTATGTGGGATTTGCTGATTTCTATCAATGCACCTGATCTGATCTAACATCGGTATTTCTGGAGACAATCCACCATGTACACAGAGCACCGTTTCATCTATCAACTGGAAGAGAAAAAAACAAATTGAATGCTTACAAATGGAAAACAATATTTTCTTTGTATATAACATGCCACCCCGATAGGCACTGGGATCTACTTCCTGAAATTATAGTTACTTAATTCTGTGCATGGTACTAGTAACACTTACCGCTGCAACTGTGAGCAAATCAAATACCCTACAACAATCTTTCCAAGCATTTGCATTTCCATATTTGTTAAGGCATTCATCATAGAACCCATAAACTTTTGTTATTTGACTTGTTTCATGATTTCCCCTAAGCAAAGTGATCCTGAAAATACATTATTGGACTTAATTTAATTTACAAAATGAGCAAAATCTAATTTTTTTTTAATATGTACTGCTTTAATAATGTGATATTTTCTCTTCTCTGAATTTGAATTGATAGTCATCAGTGGCACCCTTAGCAGACAAAAGGCCCTGGGCAGCAGCAAATATAAAAGTGTTATGATTTCAACATCATTGTTAAGTATAGATGCTTTCATGGTGAGCTAAAAAGATTATCAGTGAAAGCACCACATGGGCCCCTCCTATACCTAATGTGAGGCTCTGGGTAAGACCACCAATGAAAGTCAATGGCACTATGTTGGGGATAGTATCACCATTCCATTTGATTTCTGGTTTGACATGTTAGAATGAACTTATCTTGAAGTTAGCATATAAAACATCTTTAATGTTAGTTAATTTTCTTCCTTATTTTCAATAAAAGTACATAGTTATTAGTGTTTTCATGTTAAATATTATAATTATAGAATACTCACCTATCAGGATATCTGGCCTTTAATGCCATAAGTAATGTTAAAGTTTCCAAACTGTAGTGCCCCCGATCTACATAATCACCCATGAATATGTATTTTGTATGTGGTACTTGACCACCAATGTGGAACAGTTCCTCCAGGTCATAAAACTGAAATATGTGCAGTGTTTAGGCATTTGCAAAACTTATTTTATTATTGTGCTAAATATCATTCTTATCTCATTGTAACCAAATCTGTACTGATAAAAATGTAGTTCGAATGCGTACAGGAAAATAAACTTGATTGCTCTAAAATTCACATATTGTAACGTTATTATAATTAAATGGACTAGAGCATAAATCCAAATGGAAAAAATAGTAACAGACCATCCCCTTGGTAAACTTTTGAAGTACCCAAAGTGAAAAAACTTGGAAGAACGTAAAAAATTACCCAAAGTAGGCAATACAAGGAATAATGTACGTAAAATATCTATTTACCTGTCCATGTATATCACCACAAACGGTTACAGGTGTCTGAACCGGCTGGACGTTGGGCTCTTCCAGCAACAAATCGCACACGATATTGCAAAGTTCCCGTAAATCATCTTCAGGAAGGTATTTACATCTTTTTGCGATTTCTATCCATTTATCAACGTCATTCATATTGATTTAGTATTAAAAAACAAAGCGTATTTATGATAAATACACGAACGAAATGTCTTGTTAATTTTTGCTTTTGTCACTTGACAGTTGACTGGTTGATTGGATTTGACAGTTTTAAATTTTCTTTAGGACTGTATTGTCACAGATAAAAAAACAAACGTCTAAATTCTACGTAGTGAAACTCAGAACAATGACAAGCATAGAAGTAACATTATGACATTTGAGTGTACTCTGTCTTTGACAGCAAGAAATTTAATTGTGTTGCGATCCCTTCTGACATCTTATCGATATCGATAGATGCTTTGTCTATCGGCTATGGTAAATTCACAGACCTGCTAAAATAAACACTTTTCGGTCAGTCAACTACAAACCGTTGCAAATTGCTATTTTAGTTAAAAGCTAAAAAAAGATATCAAAACCCTGATTTGGTATTGAAGTACCAAAAAAAGTCTGGGTATATAAAAGCACTCGGTAAAAAGCTGTTAAATTACAATAAATTATAGAACTACCGGCGTTCTTCGAGCTAAATTTTGTCCAATTTTCATTTGCTATTTACAGCAGTTTCCATGCCTTCCGAAACGTCATTTACTAAACACAAAAATGGTTTAGCATTTAGATTATTAAATTAAGAAACTGTTAGAAATTTCGGAAGGAATGGAAACCGCTGTAAGTAACAAACAAGAAATCGGCCGGAATTTCGTCTAGGAGAAAGTCAGTACGCCTTCTGTTCTTTTCTGACTTTCTTAGGCATTAAAAGATACCCAAGAGGTGGGATTTGACAGAAGCTACTAAAATCGGACAGTAAAATTAAAACACAGCGGTATCATTCATGTCACATATGTTTGATAACTTATTTCAATGTTAATAAAACTTTGTCGAAATGCTTAGAGCAAACACGGTACTGTTTTTCCAATGCCAATTGGGACGAGCTATGGCCACGATCCATTTTTGCCTCATAGCATCATCTGTAGGGAATCTGCAATGAAACACATTGTATGAAACACACTATGAAAATCAGATAGTTTCCTCGACCCCAGCCTTCGCGCACGGTTTCCAAGTGGCTTTTACCACTACACCACCGTATATTGAAAGTAAAAGGCAATTTATGCAAAATAGTAAACTACAATATACCAACATTTATGTTATCGAAAGAATATGCAGCACAACAGTATTGAACACTACGTAAATTGGTAAAAAAAAAAACTTAATAATGACTGGATCGAATGGCCAACAGCAGATTATAATATGACTAGAGCCAATGACATTTTACAAATAGACGCGTCATATCCTAATAAAATTGCACATAAAAACAGCGGAGTATTTACTATAGTCACAGCCCTAGCGGCTCGCATCGATACGGCCCGAGCGAGCCCGAGTGGTTCCGAATGGGCCCGAGCGTCGGCCGCCCCGTCGCCATGACAGTCGAATGAAATGCATTTATTAGTTTTAAAAATTATTTAAATAGTGTATACTTATTACTAACGTATGAAATGAAACGTTTTTCATTCACAGTTGGAGTATAATTTGTACATCGTCTAAAAACACAGGAAGGCATTTTATTTATAAAAATACAAGAAGTTAGTAAGCAGACTAGCCGCGACAGTGGTTGGAGGTTCAAAGAGAATATAATCACTACGTTTTAAGAGACAGGACTTAATACAAAGTAATAAAATCGAATTTACATGGCGTATCAATACCAATATCATGGAAGAATACGTCAGGAACGTCAAATAACAATACTACCAACTGAACAAAATACATAGTAGTGAGCACTTTTTATCGATATCGATAAATTCTACTGGGTGGGAATCGACGCTAATGCTACTTTGATAAAATTCATATTATGTATTTTCGAGTCCACATTATCAATCCAACTCACGCTATATAGTGAACATTTTAGCACTATAATTACAAGGCTGGCCTAAAATGAGGACTCGAAATAAAATGAAAAGCTTTCACATTTTGAATAATAATTGTATTTTAAAATAAAATCCTTCATTCACCATGTAGGCTAATATAGTTGCATTTATGATAGGTCAAGGTACAATGAGAAAATTTAATTATAAAGTCAAAGGATGGTGACACTTCTTTTCACACTCATTGTTTATAAAAACATGGCACGGAAATTCAAACAACATTTCATCAGGAAGTGGATCCGCTTTCAAATTTTTCGATGGTATGGCTGACTTTCTAAGGCGATTGTTCTTTTATTAAAGTCTTTGTTATTAAAGTGAGAACCACACACATATTTCAAAGTATGCAGCTTTTCTCTGGGAACATATATCAAATCTTCTTTTCCCACAACCTGAACCCACTTTCGGCATCTGGAAATATTTTTTAATTGTAAATAAATTGCTTATAAAATTATATTTAAGCCTAAAATCATAAACAGTGACCAGGCACATTGATTGCTCAACGCATTTTTAAGTACACACACACACACACGCACACACACATACACACACACACACACACACATACACGACTTTAGTATTTTTTGTCCTGATGATCAGTCATCATCTTACTAATATTATAAAGCGTGTGCATGCAATTGTATGTTTATTATGCGTACCCGCAAAAAAGTCTAAAATGATTGCGATTAAACTTGTTATGTAGATAGTTCGAATTACTACTTTTTATCACTATGTTCCCACAGAATCTGGACCTAAATGGGTGAAACCACGGAGGGCAAATTGATTAATAAATTTAAACAGGTATCGATATCGATAATAATAACAACATCACTAGTAACATAATGGTAATTAGAAAATGAGAATTTTCATTATTTCTAAGCTACTTTATTTGCGCGATGACTAAAAACATCTAATTAATGCTTACCTGACCTCATCCAATGGAAATTTCGCCATAAATATTCTGCTTTTGTGATTTAATCGACTGGCTCGATCTCCACAAATTTCACACGTAATGAAACGTTTTTTGGTGGCATGTCTTTAAAACGTATTCACTTACACCAACAAAAACACTTTTTGGTATATTTTTACTTGTTTGAATAACAAAAAATCAATAAAACACAAATGTATTCCAAAACGTCAGGAAGTCAACAAACAATAATAATGGCGGTGAGGAATAGAAAGAGAAACTGTACTGAGAGAGAGAGATAGCAGTATCCGCCATTAAATGCCATGTCAATTCCATACAAAAGATTTTTTGTTCCTTGTTGCGCTAGGCTGGGAGGTTGACTAAGTGAATGTCGGGCAGTTACCTTACTTTCGTCTTGCCAGTACTGAGCTCGGATAACGTATCTATGTAATAAAAACATCTTAGACTAGAGCATAATAAAGTATAATTAATAACACTTTTTGCACTTATGTACAGGGTTTAAGCAAATATATTAGGTTTTTTGTTTACTCACCGGTGGAAGCTGATGATTTCAGTTTCATTTTCTTTACGAGAAGAATGAGATTTACACCCCACAATAACGCAGGCCATTGCTTGTTCCTAGGGCTATATTTTACTTAAACAGCACTGTGTATTTATTAAAATTAACAACAATAATTTTACACAACATGTAGCCACTTTAGAAAAGTACGCGCTGAAGTATAACGTAACTAAATTGTGTGAGCGCGTTTGTGACATTGTTTTGAGATTGGCAAGTTGGAACATTTGACATTTTATTTGCTTTTTAATTCGGCATCATAAAGAGGACCAAAGGTAACCATTTGATTATTTTAAAGTGTACGCAAGCCGACCTTAGCAACATAATATTTGTCTCGTTCTTTTCAACGGTTTTGGCCTATTTGAAAAAATAGCATAAGTATATGAGGGTAATTTAGATTCCTTCTATGCTTGTTCTTGTTCTGAGTAGTGAAAGCATTAGAGTTGGGTAGGACATGACATAAAAAAGAGTTTGTAAGAGTAGCCTCTTTTTAGCATTGAGCCGGTACAACGTCCTACTTCAAATGAGGCGAGGCGTAGTGAGGCTCGGCGTTTCAATGCGTATCTTACAGTATTTTGTAATGTTAACCCTCAAAATATTTCCCTCTAGCTCGCGACTCGAAACGCCGTAATGTAATGTCCATTGTAAAATAACGTCCTATTGCAATTTGTAGCATGCGGTTCTCTACCTCATTGTCTTCGTCCTACAGTTTACCAGAGACGGAGAATAAGTAACGCGACTGCCGCGACATAAAATTTGAAGTAGTACAATATATAATTTTGAGCCACTCTTACATTTTGACGTCATGTCCCGGACAAATGTACCGCCTCTTGTATGTCCTACTCAACATTAGAAAGCATCACTCTGAGAGCATCACTAACAAGTGATGCGTTAATTTTAAGAAAATATGTTTGAATAATTCACATAAAATAATAGATACATACATGTACGGTTGTTAATGTTAATAGCAAGTCATCGATATTATGAGAATATAAACTAGTTCTATCTACCGCACAAAAGTTGAAGTAATTTTTTATTTATTTTACATATGTGTTATGGTATTTTACGGTAGATGGAGTAACCGCCCAGTGAGCTCGAAATTTTTATATTACAATCTTCCCAATGTCTGCTCTATATTTGTTAAAAATTTAAATAACATGTATATCGTTTAACTTAATTTTAAAAGTTTCAAAGTACCTAGTAACATTTTGATCTAAGCGTCCTCGCCTCGAGGGACTGATTACTGGGCTGACTAGATGAAAATATTTCTTTAGCGGCGATGATATGATGCAAATCAGTGATTGAACTGTTGAGATTCACCAGCAAATTGCCATAATAAATAGTACACTTCAACTTGTTTTATTATTTATAAATAAAAACGCGTGTTTGAATATTCAAGAGTTTATTAACGTGAAAACAAACATGCAAGTACATTTTTTAAATGTTATTGTTTGTTATTTGTCCATAAGTGTGGTGCTATTTTAATATGCTGCTGTGAATCAGTTAAAACAAAAACATAAGTCTATTATTAAACTTAACATTATAAGCACTGAATATGGAACACAATGATAACTTTTAAATGGGACGGATTGATTTGGTTTTTGAACAAATGCACTAGCAAGCTCTTATTTTTCACAGGAAATAAGTTTTCAATAAAATAACGAAAAACATATAAAAAGTTCACTGAATAACAACAGAATGCAAGTTTTGTAACCATTGCATAATACTATGTTAATTTAAATCTATGTCTAAAAGCGCCGGTTTTCTTCAACAATCAAAATTTTAGTTTTGAAAGAAAATCCAGCTCATTAGCAATAATATCACTAGTTTGAAATTGCCAAGGCATCTTTAATCACAGAATGCTATTTATGAGTGCGGTGATAAGCGAGTTTTTTCGAGAATTATCAAAATAAGTACTTACTCAAATTACTGACAAAATGACTCGCAAACATGACAATACTTATCAACAGCAAAAAATACTTTCAAAACAATAATCCCCGTGTTCTCAGCTATTACAACATCCATTAATAAAACAAAATAGTATTTATTAAGAAGCGTGGCTAGCAGTTCGAGTTTTTTTTGTCTACATTTTGAATTTTTTATTTTCAGATATAAAAAATACTTAAACCCGAGAGAGTACCAAGTGATCACAGATTCTGAAAAGTCCGTTCATTTATCAGTACAAAAGTAACCAACATTTTGAAACGGATTTACCTATACTACGACATATGAAAGCAGATTCATGCGCATCAACTAGTTTTGATATCAACTGCGACTGACATCTCATGTTCTGTCACATACAACTACTATAAAAAACGATTATGATTCACTAACACCATTAATAACTATTACATCCATGAGCATGTATCTGTTTTCATTAAATTTTTCACTAATTATTAAGAAAGATATGCTATTTATTTTTCACTATTTTCTAAACGAGAAACGTTTGCACGCCAGAACTTTCAATTAAATTACAAATGCACTATTTACTTTGGCAATTGGAAAAATGTTTTACAATGCACAACCTCACAAACGAACATTTTCGTCGTATTCATCATTAATAATAAATAAAATTTGAAACACAACAACTCAAGTGCTGGCGGTGCAAACGGTTACATTATTGTAGGGGAGAAAACTGACAGTTGGTGAGTGAAATACGTTCTTTTATAGCTTCTAAATAAAAGAAATATCACCTATCGTCAACATTTTGACTCCCATCACAAAGTATTTTATTTAATGAACACATAGCAACGAGTGAGCGCCAGGTGCCAAATTTTTGAATAACCCAAAAAGACCCTGTTACGTATGGTTCAAGCTACGATATCTAAGCTTAACAATACCTAGAGATACATACTCCGTACGATAATATGTAACATGTTAGAGAATACTTCTCCTAAAACAACAAGCGACGTTACATTATTATAATATGCCATAGATAATGTTAACTAAAAATAACAAACACAATCATGTTTTATAAAAAAAGCTGGATGAATAATCCTTTAATGTTTCTGAAAACGAAAATCTTAAGTTGCCAAACTGTGCCGAGTATACTTTGTATAATTTTAACTGTCAACATACCCGGCATAGGAACGTCAAGCGGTAATACAAGCCTTTCGTGAACTACAAAATTAACTTATAATAAAATCGTGCTCTTAAAATTACATATAAGCAGAGATCCAAAATCATTTCATCGTCAGATTAATAAGGACACATATACAGTCCTTTAATTATTCGTAAGCGATTACAAATGAAGTTAATGCTAAAATAATAACATGCAAATTACATTAAGATCTCTAGGTCACTACAATTACGTTACAATTGTCAATGACATATTATGTTCCCTACTTTATCACCCAAGACGGCCAAAATACACGTGAAAATAGTTTTGGTCACATTTTGAATCAAGAATCAACATGTAAAATACAATGTAACATTGCTTTATAATGTATCATTTTGGAAACGAGTCACCTACAACGAACACAACGGAATTATCGGAACACATCGCGGTATTTTTTTTAAACAATTAATTTAAATATTGAGGTAAAACAACACAGATCACCTCCAGTAGATACCAAATCATATGTTCAATAAATATTCGAGTTTATTCGTCGTGAGTGTGGGAAAGATTAATGGGAAAGAATAAACTGATAATCCAATGGCTATTACATGGTTTGCATTATAAACGCACAGATGGATGTGGAAATTTAGGTAAAATACACACATGTTACGTATGACCACTCATGCAATATCTTTTGGAGGTAATGTGAGTAAAAAAAGATCGTTCGATCGAAATGTAGACCGGTACTGATCAGCGAATTGACAGGACTGCGAAGCGACGTTTGCGGGGTACCAATTCACTTGAACTGACCGAGCACAAACGCATCCATCAGCTTGGGCACGTGTTCATCCACTCCGACGATGTCGAGGACGCCCTCGTGGGTGCCGTCGGTCGTGGCCACGCGGTGAGACGCCAGGTTCAGTACGATGAGCCTGTACAAGGACGTTCAATGTTACAGATTTGCTGTAATTAATAACAAAATTTATAAACAATACTTTTTTGCAAGACATATTTGCGTACTTAACAAGTAACTTGCTCGCGACTACGCCCGCGCAGAATTTGGTTTGTGTGAAATATAAAATTGACTTCATCCTATAAACAATATAGTCGCTTAAACAGAGAAAATCCTATTCAAGCATCCTTGCCGTGACAGCGTTGGCGCCACACAGAGCTACTTTCGCATGTAAAGCGTACTACCGTGTGGTGAGGGTTTTTCTTGTACATTAGTGTAGCTACACTTAAGTGCTCAAAATGTTCGTTAGCTACTACAATATTAGTATGCATTACTTGGCATCGTGATTGCCAGTGGTGTCCCTGTAGCGCTGCAGCGCTCGCACGGGACAGTGGTCCGCCAGCTCCTTGTCGGTCGCAGGCGGCGGGCCATAGCGACCGCCAGGCCCGCGCCCGCCGCGCGCCCCCTGCTCCAGCTCCATGAGGCGCGTACTGCGGTCCACCATGTTGATGAACACGTCGAACTTCTGCTTGTAGGTGTTCGCCCACGCTATCGGCGCGTCCAGTTGCACGCGACCTAGATCCATTTTCTGCAATCAGTCAAATCCATCAAAAAGACTGTAACAGCAATGATAGTATAAGTAGAATATTTCTATAGCGAAAATAGATTTATGCCAGAAAATGTTCCAAATCACTATCATAAACAATCGAAGAAAATGATTCTTTACTTACTCTAAAAATGAATTCAGCTTCAGTTATCCCGGTAAAGTTGGGTTCAATGGAGATAATTTCTATGCCGACTTCGGTGAACACCGCAATCTTGACTTCCTTCTCGCGCTTCAACAGTTGCAACGCTAGAATGATAGCTGAAACAAAAAACAGGATTTATATCTATTGTATATAAAATAAAAACAATATAAAATAGTAAGCATTGTTTCATAATGCAAAAAATTGTTACAATAGTTTACGCTCGTACAGCCCCTACTAAATTAATGTATATTTTTTGTTAGTTTATTATTGTTTGCTCAATATAAGCTCGCAGTCTGAAATTTGTGCCCAATATGATGATAGGCTTGCCCATTACCACATTATTAGATCTATCTAATAATATGGTAATGGGCGATGTGATCTATCACACAATAAACATGGTGAAAAGAAGGTGCACTAGTTGGGTGTCTGCCTACCTCTTCAGAATTAAAAAACATGGGTGTGTGTTTGCTATTGTTACCTGCATGTCCCGGCGTGACGTGTCTGTTGTAGAAGCACTCGGCGGTAAGACGTTTCTTGCTCTTTTTCTCGACGTCAGCATCGCCTCCGCCACCGCCCGCGGTCGCGTTGGTGGAGTTCTTTCCCTTCTTCGGTGGCACATAGTGTTTGCAGAAGTGGCGACCTGACAAACAATTGCTGCATTTTAATACTCCACTGATTTCTTATCTGTGTAAAATTTTGTGGGAGCGTAAGGAGATACAGCATGTAATTAGTACAACGGTTTATTCCCAACTGACTTTAAATTACTTATTTACCGTTTACCGCCGATACTCACAATCATATCAATCGCATAGTGTTACATACATTTCAATTTGTTTGTGATATTTAATATAAAACTAGCTTTTGCTCATAGCTCCGCCTAAATGAAGTTCTTTACCGAAATAAAGACAAAATTAGCCTAAGTGTGAGTCCAAGGCATGATCTGTTAAGCAATTTCAGTGTTTACCTCTAAGAGACTTTGGAGACCTTTACAAACTTTCATTAATTATATTAGTAGAACTAAGTTATACCTTTGAACATATGGTGCCGCATATCCATAGTGATGAGATATCGTTTCTTAGTAGGCGGAGTGAGAGCCCATGTTACATCAATGAGTTTGTTGAGCGCCAGAATAATAGCTGGATTCGGTGGTTGCTCAATACCTACAACAATTAAAAATGACGTTTTTTTATATTTATAAGAATTTAAATTAAATGTATAATAACTAATTACTTAAAATTAATAAATTTTAATATAGCAGTGTGAATATAGTTAACATACTAATAGATTGATATTGTTTTCAACATTATATGGAAGCGGGTTTTGAAAATAACATACCCCAATGCTTGATCTCCTTGGGATGTCGCCGACTTGACGCCCATTCCCATTGTCCAGTTTTAACATCAAAAACTTGACGCGTGCGGCGTCGCTGTTCCTTCTCAGCAGCCACTTTTGCTTTTTCATGTTTCAATGGCCTGAACATAGTAGGAGATACTAGCAAATAATAGGAGCAAAAATCACGCACTGTTCAAATACAAACATCGCGTCTTCATCCCCAAAGGGGTAGGCAGGGATGCCACCAGGGCACCCGCTCTTAATCAAATGCGTTCCATCCCAGGGTGATAAGGGCGATGCTATCGCCAAGTGGAGCGTAAATTTTAGATTCCAGGCTACTATTGAGAAGGAAAGTCCAACACCACATTGCCTAATCCGGTATTCGATCCCAGATAGGGGTCGATCTTGTCGTCGTGTACGTCACTGAGACACAGTCATTACGGAATAGATTTTTTTTTATAGTACTGTTTTTGTAATTTTTAACTATGTTCAACAGAAGGATATAATCAATTCCTTTGTCTCAGATTAGAAATATAAAATTTAAATATGTATCCTTAATAATTATTGATTTAGATTTAGAATTTTAGAACTCACCTGGACTTGTTCTTATAATTGCAGATTGTTATGTAAACTTCAAGCGCGGTAACTTTAGACTTCTTGATAACCTCCTGGTTGCTAAGTAAGGAGATCAGAATAGCAGTGGTTGTAGAATCGTTAGTCAGGAAGCCCATATTGTGGATGCGTTGAATGTGGTACAACAGCTCAGACAGGGAAAATTGTGGCAATACAGCATTCCATACCTGGATTGTTTATCTAACATGTTTTATCACATAAATTATTAATACACATAAAAATGATTACAAAACAGTTCTTTACTTGTTGCTATAAAACTTAATAAAATTTTAAACTATAACCACATATTACACAACCAAGTATTTGTTCATTTTATTTAATTGACAATAGTGAAGTCCTAATGGCAGAATGCATATGATAAATTTTATTCAAAAGATATGGAGCGATAATGTATTTTGTTTCAACCATGTATATTCCCGCCTCCTTCGTAATGCTTTAGTAATGACTATGTATTATATCAATGCTTAAAATACAATCAATATACATACATCTTGTGAAGTCAACAAATGACCAGGAACATGGTCAAGCGTGAAATTATTCTGTGAAGCAATGACAGCTGCTGTTGCAGAGTCTTCACAGTGTCGCATGTCCTCAACTTTCTGTATGTAAGCAAACACTTCATTTGCCTCTTGTTTGTCGCCCAGCAACTGTTTGGCACGTTTTAAACCAAATATGGCGTACTTGATCACGGCATCGCGTGCTGTGAATATTAATAAATCATTAATATCAACCTTAATGCATTTCATTGACAGACAAAGAAATGTTTAACCCTATTGTACTTTATAATATTATGAATTTACTACAGTATTTTAAACCAATAAGCGGAATTTAAGCGATATTATCATAAAGCATGTTTTTTTATAGGATAAGAACTTTAAATTGTAATGAAACTGAGAAAAATTATGTCAAAATTTTGTTGTAAAATTCTTGTGTATTTTATTCCAACTTAATGATGTTCCTTTAAAAAAAAACAGCTATTATAATTATTTTTAATACAATATAGCCAATCATACATAAAATATTATTTAACATTCTATGTACAAGAAATGTAATTATTTTATTGCAAAAATGTCATTGAAATGCCTAAATAAATAATTTAAAAACTTATACTGACTCAACTTTGTGCACAGTTGAAGTCAACATTATTTGTGCACGGAATAATAACTAGAGCAAAAAACTTTTGTTAAGATTGAATAGCGTTTTGAGGCCAAGACGATTTAGCGCACGTGCGTCGTGATCCTTTCAAATCAGAACGTTTTTAGAACAATTTTTTCAATATCAGGGGAAATATTGTCGCGAAATAATAAAAGCTCACCACAGTCGTTTTCTGGTAATTTGAAATGGGATTTTCTGAGGAGAGTTTTATGAGAGCGTCCATGACGTGCGCGAACTCTGGTCACTTCTTTAGCAAGCTCCATTGGGTCTCTGCTCATGTACCACTCCTTTACATTCTTACACCAACCTCTGCCATTACCTAGAAGAAAATATATATTTTTTAAATATATAAATAGCATCACATAAAAAAGCGGCAATAGCATAGTTGGGTGTAGACTGAACTGCAGAGATGAATGTCTGCAGGTTCAAATCGCAAGGGTATGCATCTCTGACTTTTATAAAAGTTATGTGTGTGATCTTTGTGAATTATTGCTTGCTTTAACAGTGAAGGTAAACATTGCGAGGAAAGCTGTATACCTGAAAAATTCTCTACAAGAATTCTGACAGTGTGTGAAGACTACCAATCCGCACTAGACAGCATGGTGGACTAAGGCCTAATCCCTCTCAGTAGTAAAGGTCCGTGCCCAGCAATGGGACACTAGTAATACAGGAAACTAATATAAAAAAATTATAGGTGGTAGGATTTGTGTATGCAACCAGATATTGACTACCATACAAAGTTGTAAAATCTACCATAGTGGCCTACAAAGTGTTATTGCTTCCCAAGATCAGCTCGGGTCTCTCTAGTTTCAAACAAGCTGACATAATTATGTAAATGGTCAAGGTATAATCATATCTTATCAGTCAACACTATTTGGACCCCACTTCCATTACCATCAAGTGTAGTGGGGTTACTTTGCTGTGGTCATACAAAAATAAATCCTCCATTGCAAACAGAACCATATTGTTACTTTATTAAACTTGCTTTTTTTGCTTATAACTTTACCCACATGAAAGAGTATTTCCAGGATAAAGTATCGCTTTATATTTCCCTGTGATAAAATGTAGACAGTCTCAAACTATCTCCATTCCAAATTTCATCAAAATCTGTTCTGTAGTTTTTAAGTTTTGTCATATACAGGCAGATATAATGGGGACTTTGTTTTATATGTAAGGATTGTCCAAGACCTCAGTTATATCAAAAATATTCTAGTTCATTTATCAAATGTTGCTTCTGGCTTTTAAGCTCTGATAAATTGCTGATTTAATCCAGCAAATTTTTATAAAAATAACAAGCTTTAAGACATATGACATTTTATTTGGAAAAATACCTAATGCAGTCCTCATCCCTAATTCTTTCCATAAGGCCAGCAGCATATCAAGAATTACATTACTTATTTGTTTATGTTCTATTCATTTTAAAAACCACTGCACTACCACATTAGGTCAAGCCAAATAGACATTATATTTCTATGGATTTATAAAAACTATGCATACCTGTTTTCAATAGCCTTGTATATTTATGGAAGAGCATCATTTGCTCTGGAGTGATACATATTTCAGCAGCAGCTTTGTAAGTAGCTTCCTTGACAAGGGACGACCCCAACAATAGGCACTTAGCCAAAGCAAATGCAATAGTCTCAAAACGGGTGTACCAGCCATCCTTGCCAGCCTGAAATGATCCACTCTGTTGAGTTTTCTATGATACAAAAAACTACATAAGAAAATGTTAAGTAAACATAAATGTTACTCACTTTTAAAATAATGTTGACTATTTCAACATTATTGGGGGAATTTGCGAGAACTTCATTGAGGGCAGGCAGTTTATCAGCTTCGAAATACTTATGGGAAGACCAACAACCAGGAAAGTACTTGGGTGCTTCATTACCAGTGTGCAGATAGCGCAACACTCGGTTGACAAGCATGGGATCTAGCGGTGTCGCCTCCGTCATATTGGCTCTCGAAAAGCACTTTCGTACAATCACGAAACCTATGCGACGCAAAATATTGCATAGACAATAGTAATCGTATTTTCATCCAGTTGTCAGAACAAATTTCGGATGCTGCCGTAAGCCTGCGGAGAATACAGTACGTAAAGGTAAATGCACTCTGTGATGAAACTAACGTTTTTTGTCGGTATTCGAGCGAAACATGTGCCACAATAAATTGAGGATGTGGCTAGAAAAAATGGACAATGGAGGCTGGATATAAATCATCTAAAATATACCATTTTTACATTTAACGTAGTGAATAATGGGGATTCTTCAGATACAGGATCATATAGTGGTAAACGATATTAAATTATTGGTATGTAAACCAATTAAATTAATGTATTTTATAAAACATACCCCGTCGTCGTTTTTCGTACTTGTCGGCGGTCTTGACAACTTCAATAACTGTGTGACCAGACAAAACGAAATTAATATTTCGATATTAGCAGCAATAAATCTGGCTATACCTAATAGATATTATTCCGAGGGTAAATCGATGTAGGTCAAGAAGCTTAGACCAGTATAAATAATTTCAGGGCTATGTTGTAAGGTTTAGATGTTGGTTACGGAAAATAAAAATAGCAAGAAAGAACTACCGAAATATTTATATCATTAAATAATTTAAATTAATTTACCTATCTATGTAAAATTATCCAGCCTTTATTTATCGTAAAGTGATTTGCTAAACATGACGTTTATGTCAGCAGTGGTTGAGTATGTAAGGTAATCCCCGCATATAGAGATATATTTAGAATAAAAATAAATATCTAAATTGTTATCTAAAAATTCACATCAATCCGAAAAAATGCAATTTCAGAAAGATTCAGCATGCACGTGTGATCCTTTTATAAGATCCCAGCATTCTGAAATCAGACTCTGAACTCTGTTTCTGTATTTCGTAGGTATTTTATATATTAACCCCCTTATTCATAGACGTTATTTAAAAACAGACTTATCACACTTATCACAGTAATGTTCCGTCCTTAGATAAAGTCTATGAATAGAAATACCAACATAGGGGGTTTTCATAGGGATGTAATATTTTTAGGGTTTTTTTTAATGGCATTTTTATATTTAATATTTATTTTTTGCACACCTTTCATTCCCGAATGTGAAGACAGAGGCTCATTTCACGATGTAACAAGGATAAAGGATATTTTCATTACGTTACGTGAAACTACATACTTATATTATTCAAAATAACACATTATAATTTAAACGTGTATATACGTATAACGCTATTTTTATATTTTAATGTTTTTCCAAATACGGATTTTAGGAATAGGGATTTTTCTTATAAAATCAAGATCATATTATGTGGAAACACTGCTTCATGCTTGACTGTTGACGGTTCTTTGTTGATCAAATATGATAGTGACAAGTAGATACAATGATACAAAGTACAAACCAATTTTGACTTTTAGTAAAGACTAAATTTATTTTCACCATCATTTAGGTACACAAATTAGACCAACATAGTAATCCTTTATTTATATCGTTCTCAGTTTGAATTGTAATAAAGATTTGTAGGTAAGTATTTTAGTGGTCCCCATTTATATTTGTTCATAATCTAATGAGTTTAAATTTGGAGGAAGCGAACGAAACTCAACAACTCATGCAGAATGGAGGCGAAGAAGATGAACATAAAGTTTCTCAGTGTGCAACCTCACCAGTCACCAGCAACAAGATGTCTAGTGGAGCAGCCAGCCTGACATCCAGAAACCAAGAAAAATTGCTCACCAGCACTGGAAACAGTATCAATGAATCAACCAAAATATCGTATGTAAGTGAAAAACGTCTTCACCGTGATGTTATGCGTTCGAATTATAATAGTCGACCAAAGAATGTCCCTAAAGGAACACCTGATGTCAAGCATATGGAAAAAGCTTTACTAGAATTGCTAGATGATTTTCACACCGGTAAGCTAAGTGCTTTTGGCTCAGGATGTAGTATGGAGCAGATGATCAATATAAGGGACCAGCAAGAACATTTAGCACGATTACATTTTCGTTTATGTGCTGATGTGGAGAAGCCAACAGAAGATAATTTTGACAATTCCGCTTCGAGAGATAAGATGGCACAGCTTGTTCAGAGCTTGGAACAACTATCTGCATCCATTGAGCGCTTGCATTCTGATAGTAATTTGAACATGAATAGCAATACTGAATAAATGAAATCATTTTGTTATATTATTTGTTTTTAGATAAGATTCATGATTAATGTCTATAAAAATACTTTATTTCAAATAATTATCTAAAAGTTACTAGAATAACAATAATTCTATTATATGTATTCTATTTGTGAAAACTTTTCAATGGCCTTCCCATATTAATGTACCTCTAATATAATTTAATCTAGCTGTAAGTTTTCTGAAAATAGTAAACTAAAAGAATGTGGTGTATTATAATATAATAAAACACAAATTTTATTTTTCTATTACCTTATCCATAACTATAAAATACTCATGGTAATGTTTTGCATTTTAGTACAATTTGGTAGTTCTACCTGGAAAATTTTCTGGGAGTTTTGAAAGTGGGTAATTGTGTAAATTTCGATGTCCTTTTTTCAATTTTTAACTAAGCAATCGAGCTGAAAAACATATTGTAAATCACCATTTTTGCAATATGGTGGCAAATAGAGGAGTTAGGTTTAAGTAGCAAGGTTGAAATTTGGAATGAGCATATTGAAATCAATAATATTCCCATTTTTAAAACTCCTTAAAAACTTTCCAGGCAACCTCCTTTTTAGCACCAAATGACTACTATTATAATCATTTTTTCTAATTTGATGGTAGGAACTAAATTAAATTACCCAGGGTAGATGGGATCCACAAGCATTTAGCCAAACTGAATTCCATCTGCAACATACATTCTGTCATCACGTAATTGAATAAGATCACTGATGGGTAATGGATGCAGTCAGCCTGCAAATAATTTGCACACTTAAGGCGATACCTCAAGGTCCATTTTCATACATTTTGTTTCGGCTTTAATCTGGGTAACTAAACAAAATTAAATAAATAATCATGGATATTTCTGCCTTTAAAATTTCGTCATATTAAATTTTAAAGGCCGAAATATCCATGATTATTAATTATTTTACATTTTTCTTCAACTGCGAGAACTAATCACTAACTAGACATGAATTTAAATTCTTTACTTGCCAATACTTGTTTAGTTACCCAGATTAAAGCCGAAACAAAATGTATGAAAATGGACCTTGAGGTATCGCCTTAAGTATGTATGGAAATAGATACCTGTGACGGATGATGAGTAAAATACTAAATTTATAATATTGAGGGTAAATTTCAAATTAAATTCCACTGTTGCAAATAGAGATTGCGATTCAAGAAATCGAAACCGGTTAGTTTGGAGCTCAACCATATTCAGCGGAAACGATCGAAACCCGGAATTTGAATAAAATCTTAATACATACTTATACTTAAAACTTAAAAATACATATATCGACTTGCTTTACCTATCCTAGCATTAAGATGCCAGTTGCATTTTATTGGGCATAGCCAGTAATTAATCTATATCTATACTTATAATAAATCTGTAGAGAAGTCAATTCTGTACATGAAATATATTTCAAAAATAACTATCAGGGGGTGATTAGGGATCGATACTGATGCCAAAAATGCAATTAGTAAAATTTTTGTCTGTCTGTCTGTCTGTATAACCGTTATAGAAACAAAAACTACTCGACGGATTTTAACGAAACTTGGTACAATTATTTTTCATACTCCTGTGCTGGTTATAGTATCCTTTTCATCACGCTACAATTAATAGGAGCAGAGCAGTGAAGGGAAATGTTGGGAAAACGGGAGAAGTTACTCCATTTTTTAAGCTTCCGTCGCGTGTGCAACCTTAATGGTTAAAGCTACATAGAAATCATGTATGACGGAAATGTTCTCCTTAAAATTATGTAAAAAATATCCCACGACAGCATATGTCTATCTTTTATGGTTGACTCATAATAACACGTGTAACTCCCGATAGCTTAGCAGTTCGAAGCTTTCTCATTATATTTGTTTACTAATCTTAGGAACTATCGGTCCAAACTGAAAAATTCTTTTTGCGTTGGATAGCCCTTTATTTGTGGATTGCTATAGGCTATATATCATCACGCTATACCCAATAGGAGCGGAGCAGCAATGGCTAACCTCTGGAACTACCGGTCCAAACTGAAAAATTCTTTTTGCGTTGGATAGTCCTTTGTTCGTGGAGTGCTCTAAGTTATATATCATCACGCTATGACCAATAGGAGCGGAGCAGTAAAGGCTAATCTTAGGAACTACCAGTTTGAACTGAAAAAATCGTTTTGTGTTGGATAGCCCTTTATTTGTGGGGTGCTATAGGCTGTATATCATCACGCTATGACCAATAGGAGCGGAGCAGTAATGAAACATGTTACAAATACGGGGACAATTTATTAGTTTTGAGAGCTTCCGTTGCGTGCGCTGCGTAAACGGTTAAAGTTATGCAACAATGATGTATGTCGGGATTATTCCTCTTAAAAAGTTCTAAAAAAATATATTATAAAACAACAGTCCCCCGCTGCATCCGTTTGCCTGAACGTCTTAAACTCAAAAACTACCCAACGTATTAAGATAAAATTTGGTATGGAGACAGTTTGAAACCCTGGGAAGAACATAGGCTCCCGGAAAACTACTACTTTTGTAATGGAAAACTTTAGCCTGAAAAACTTGTAACGCGGGCGGAGCCGCGAGCAAAAGCTAGTTGAAAAATGTAATCGCTGGACTCGTCATGGACGCCGTTTTTAATAATTAATGATCCATATAGCTTTTATCGATGAACTGCGAAAATGGACCAATCGGAACAAAGGATTTTTTAACATCTTTACAAATGCCTTGTTTTCATTGGATTATTCTACGGTTCAAACCGAAGATTAAGATTAGGATCGTTTATTGGAAACAGTCTTATATCAGCCGCAATCTATATTTTATACCAGCGGTCGCCAAACAGCCGACCGCATCGGGACTACGGAACTACTTGTATGAGTGGGTAATAAAATAACAGTGTTTATTGAAATTTTATTACACATTAAAGATTACACGATGCACACACATACACGCTAATTATGATTAAGTGTAACATGATTACGGACAAAGGCCATTCCATTATTCCATTTAATAGTATGGCACATTCTTGTCCGTTGCATTTAAAATACTGATTCTTCTTTTGAATCATTTTAAGGTGTGTATTAATTATATTACAATACATTGCCTAATGCCTAAAATCACATAATATAAATAAACGTGTGCTGTTTCAAAACAATTTGGGTCATAATACTACCAGTTTAAACATCTAAACATGTAATTTTGAATTCCATGCTTAAATCTACACTAATAACTTAGCTATAGTTAGTTTCTTTGAAGTGGATAATGTTATTTCTAGAAATACTGAGCCAAATTAAAAAAAAAATACACTAATAGAAAGCTATACTGTCTTTGAGTATATAAGTATTCATTATATTAAGATTTTGGTTTTATAGGTCATACATATTGAAATAAATAATATCAAAAAGGGGAGACTTGATACACCAAAAACATTAAGAAAAATAAAGTTTGTTAAAAAATGAGTCTAAAAAATGTTATAAACAAACTGATGCCTATTGCATGGATCAAGTCTCTTGTAAACAAAATATTTTTTATCGTCTTTACAATAAGTAACCAGTTTTTATAGAATACTTTAAAAATTATAATTGGACCAATCAGTTGAATATCTAAGTAAATAACTTTACATAATTACTAAACAACTAGGCTTTATTATTTTTCCTTACAATATTGCAACTACAATTATAAATAAATAAATAATAAACGAATAAATTAAAAAAGATATAAATGCAAAAGGGCCATATTCAACTCATAATAACGTATGATCATAATATGTGTATTATGGATGCTTTTATCCTCATGTCCCTAATGATTTATAATCCCAGAAAATTAAATATTCCCTTATGATTTTAAATATTTCACACAGACAAGAGTCGCAAGTCAAATCTAGTGAATCAATAAATCTTAAAAGACAATTTATTCATAATTGGTTTAAAAGGTCATGTCTCAATATAATTTGCTGATATATTTATAGTCTGAATTAGACATAGTAAGTATACCTACTATAATAGATTTTTATATGATGATGATATAAAAATGTTCACTGACTATCTTATTGCCTAATAGGTTCGCTAGTAGTTGTATAAAGATAAACCCCCTTATTCCTAGACGTCAATTATCTAAAGACGGAGCATTCCTGTGATAACAAGTTTGTTACTCAGTGCTGACGGCATTGCAGCCTTCGCAGTGCGTAGACAGAGGGCCGTTGTGATTGGCTAATATTGAGATACAACTTGAATCTCGTGGCTATCAGATAAAGAGACTTGTTATCACAGCAATGCTCTGCCCTTAGAGAAATAACGTCTATGATTAAGGGGGAAAGAATAATCTTCTAATATATAAAATTCTCGTGTCACAATGTTTGTCTCCGTACTCCTCCGAAACGGCTTTACCGATTTTAACCAAATTTTGCATGCATATTCAGTAGGTCTGAGAATCGGCTAACATCTATTTTTCATACCCCTAAGTGTTAAGGGTTGTCCACCCTTAACATTTTTTTTATAATTCTATACAAATTTTTATTTTTTTTTTTTTTATTATGTCGCATTAAAAATACATTCAACCCTAAATTTATACCCTTCTATCACCAACCCCTATTTTTTGTAAAAAAAAATGTTAAGGGTGGACAACCCTTAACACTTAGGGGTATGAAAAATAGATCGGGTTAAAATCGGTAAAGCCGTTTCGGAGGAGTACGGAGACAAACATTGTGACACGAGAATTTTATATATTAGATAAAACAAAGTCCCCCGCTGCATCTGTCTGCCTGAACGTGTTAAACTCAAAAACTACCCAACGTATTAAGATGAAATTTGGTATGGAACAGTTTGCGACCCTGGGAAGAACATAGGCTCCCGGGAAACTACTACTTTTATAACGGAAAACTTTAGCCTGAAAAACTTTATAACGCGGGCGGAGCCGCGGGCAAAAGCTAGTAAATTATAATAAACCGACATTACATCTAACACTAAAAATTATCTATTTTATGTTATGGCTATGAACTTACAAGTTAAGATTTGAGAAACTTAGTTTGTGATGAAACTTAGAACGACAGCAATCTACTCTCAGTATATTTTAAACTAGTTTAAAGTATTTTATGAATAGGAGAGAATTTTTCAATCATCATTGGCAGATCAATTTGAAAAAAAATTCAAGCATAGACCGCTTTAGTTTTGGGCAGTGTTCTGCAGGTTTGTTTTCAAGGTACCCTTAACAAGCCAAGAAATTTAAGATAACCAGGATTTTTTGGGAATGAATATACTACATAGATAAATGTACTATGTACAATGTACACTCACTTATAAGATTATGTAAAAACATGTTGAAGAAAATTAGTCACTGTAATTGTAGCCATGTAATTTTTTTGTAATGTGCAATTTTAGAGCCTCATAATGATTTAGTATACAATATAACTTAATTTTTGTAGCTTTTGAATCTATTTGCAATCTTTTAGGAGCAATTTGCTTTCAATTATTTTGTTAGATGCATAGCATGCAAATTGTCACAAATCAAATTATATCTGAGGTAGCAAGCCCTACTATACATACAAGATGTGGATGTTTATTCTCTATACTTGGCAAAATATTGGTAATAATAAGTTGTTATCATGCTTTTCAGATCATAATTTGCACATTTATAGTCAATAATCAAAAACACAAGCAGTTGAACTAAACTAAGATATACCCACTGTATACGCATCTTTAAGTATTTTGTAGAAACAACTAAATCTGACACCAAACAATGTGTCCTTATAACAAAAATATCACAGACAAAAATTACACTTAGATAGAATTCGCAAAGCATAAAAACAATAGCCTGTGTTAGTTGAAATACACTATTGTGCATTTATCAGAAGGTACCTATTTTAAATGATGTTATTTATAGTAAATTCTTACAGATACAACTTGTGGTAGCCATAAGGTTTTAATAATCCTCTGCAAGTTGGACATTTTGCATCACCTGCATTATATACATTACTTATGCAGCTAACGCAGAAGACATGTCCGCACTGTGTGGATCTAAGTGTTGTAATATCCAACTTGTCCAGACATACAGGACACTCCCCAAAATTTCTTTCTTTTGCAGGAGTAGGTTTTTTAGCCCTTGATGCTAATGAAACTTTTGGATGCGTACATTTTTTCAAAATAATGTTGTAAATATGTACGGAATTCGTAGATTTCTTAACTATTTTTCTTGTTTTCTTGCTATATAACATATTGTTGTCAGATTGCTTTTCTTTCATAAGGGCTTTCCTTATCTCATTTCTTACACTAGCATCAAGTTGTGGTTTATCAGTTCCAGTTTTTGCAAGATTGATGTGACTCTTATTTAAGCTTCGCAAATTGTAAGTGCGTTTCATCTGCAGAGCTCTGGGACAACGAGTTGTATGTTTGTTATTGACATTTGAATTACCTTGTTGCGGCACTCTGTTTTCTTGCACATTCATTCTTGTATTATTTGGCGTTGCTGTTTCAGAGGATGGTTCTATTATAATCACATCAGGATCTTCTGTTGGGCTTGGATTTGGTGGTGGAGGTTTTGAAAATTTCGAATTGTTACTTTGGGTTAGTGAAAAGAATATTCTTTTAATTATTTGCCCCATCACATTACTTGCATCATCATCTGAAGATGTACTTGGGAGTACTGTTGGTTTTTGAGATTCTTGGGTTCTTGTCCTAACTCTACCATCATTACTTTCAGGCTCGGCTAAGCCAGTGTGTGGAATAATGTCCTGCATGACGGTATCTTCTGCTGCTGCATCTGATGCTCTAGTCTCTTCTTGCTGTTCGGATAGAGCTAGTGTTGGTGTTCGTCCATTATTAACATTTTGTGCAGGTCCGGTTCTGGTAACTGTGGTATTAGTAGCTGCATGTCTGGAACACCTTTGCCTCGATGATGCTGTCGAGTTCCGAGTGCTCATGTAATTATTGTTATCTTCACTACTAGATGGTTCATCAAACATCATTTCCAACATCGACAGACGCGGAATGCGTTTCAGTTTCCTGGAGAGCCGTGGTGGGATCGCATTATCAGAGTTATTGATAAAGTCGATATCATAAGCAAGTTCTTGCAATTCTGTAATAAGGTTTCAAAATTTAATAAAAGCAAAACATGAAGTTTGTACAAAATATAAACATGAAAAATTTATTTTATAATCTACATTTTCAACGACATCGGCATAATTGTGGCCACCGTCGAACGATGCAACTTTTCTCAATGGTCGACATTTTCTTTACACTGCACTTCGTTTATTATTTTATGAGCGGTGTTCTAACTGTCGTGGCGGGATAAAAAATAGTTACAATTTCGTGTACGACTCACCTTGTTCAATTTTTAGTTGATTCATTGTAATTATTTAAGCTTTGTAATCGGTCACTCAACAATATCAAAACAACTGCACGTATTAAATAACAGTATGTGTTATCCACGCTTCACCTTCTCATCTGCGCAACTCGTCTGCGAGGGCCGAGGACGCCGCGACTTTATCGATTAATGACCGTAAATACAGAGGACTTCAGTGTTGTAGCTGTGGTCAAATTCGCTAAGCTGTGGAGTAGCATAATGTCTGAATCTTTACCTGAAATCTAATGTTCTTAGAAAAATATATATATGGATAGCGTTGCAATTGATACAAAATATTTACTTACTAATTATTGTTTTAAATTTTAGGTCAAATATTTACCTACCCGAAATAGATACTTAAAAATATAAACAAAGAGCTACCAACATCACCGTCAACGTTCGGTGGTGGTACCAGATAAAGTACCGGAATTCCGAATTTTTAAATTGTTGGAATTTGGATTTCAGGATATCAATCATCATATCCGGTGCTATCACGTATCATAATATAGTACGTAAGACGTTTATGCCGTATTATACTTAATATGGTGTAAATACTTACACCAAGTAATGTATATCAGTAAAACGAGTTGAATAGCAATCGTAAAGGTGAGAATTGATGATTTTTAGGTAATAATATAACTTGTTAAAGCAACTAACCTATATTTACCTCGTGGAAAAGGTCATAGGAGTAGATAGTGGAACATTTCTTTTAACGTTACAATTGAATTGCTCGGGGAATTATTTTCACTAAACATTTTCGATATTATAAATATCCTTCCATGTCAGCCTCTGAGCCCTATCCGCCCCGTTTTTCAGTTATATTACAAGCATTATGCATCCCAAGTTTAGTGCACAGTGCTAAAATAAGAATTAATTATTTCTTCTATTATCATTTTAAAAGATAAATATATATTAGGGAAAAAAACTTTGTAGTCAATGATTTAATTCTTTGCAAACGGCGTAAGTATATTAAGCGTTTCATAGTGGCAACATTTTCTTACGTGACTGCAGCGCCGTGATTAAGACTGCCAACTCTAGGATTTGAGGTAGTCTTTGAGCTGTGTTGGCTTGGTAATAATTCTAACTAGTTAGTGTGCTACAGAGTGTGCTAGGGAACTGTCTATGTAAACTAGCTAGATTAAATACATATAAGTAGGTACGATGGAGATGGGATTATTATTTTCAAATCGCAATGTCTATTTTTGCCGCCAAGCAACATAATGCCAGCACTGTTCGGGTTCGAAGGAATTTGTAGCCAGAGTAATTACTGAAGTTTATAAGATAAAGTCTTATGTTTCAGGATGATGTGCGTAGTACAATTATACCATGTACTTACTTAATGCTTTGTATTTCAAAGTGTCCGTTGTTTTGATAATGTTTTATATCTATGCATAGTCTAGTCCCTTACCACAAGTTGGTACTCGGCCCGTCATTTATTCATATAAAATAAGGGAACATAATAGTTTTATTAAACTGTTAGAGAAAAAAGTTCCATTATATCTAGCTAGGTGTCGGGATTCGGATTGTATTGTGGTATCTAATACCGCTATGAACATTATAACAAGTTATAATATTCGATAAATACGATCATTAATTTCTGGTTTCATTTAATACTAATTAACACTAATTTTTGTGTTATATTCCAAGGATATTAAGATAATGTTATATTTTCCGATTATACAGCGACATCTAGCAGAGACTATAGTAACCGATAATATATTATACGAATCAAGTAAAGTCACAAGGCTGAACTAATCAGAATGCCACTGTCTGACCGGAAATAGAGTAACAGGCCTATTGTTTTTTTGTAAGATATATTTGCCATGTGTACAAAGTGTTAATAAATAAATAAATAAATTTGCGCTTCATGTAATATAACGCCCGTTGCACTCAGAAAACTAAGCTAGTTTAGGTTGTGTCATGCATGACCGATAATTATCAGTGGCGGCCTTAACAGACACGAGGCCTTAGACAAAAACAAATAAAAAACGAGAGGCTCCTGGCGGAGAAAAAAAAAATCCCTGTTTTAACAGTTTCGTCCAGGGGTATGTCACTCTCAAACAGTCACTCTATTTGTTTTTGGTCTAACCTCAAATTAATTTTGTTGTAAGATACTTTCAGTTAGATGACACTGGAAATAAGTTTTCAAAACACTAATCATGCCTTTTATCCCTATTTATAAAATAATTATGTACGTAATTAAATTAGATAAGTAAAAACATAAAAACAAATGTCAGAGGCTATTTTCATTAATTAAAAAAAATATGCATTAATGAAAATTCCGAACGAAATACGATAAAAAATTGACTGACACAATGACAGAGATTGTGGCAAGTCGTCTGACACAATTTCAAACGAGTTGCCACAATATCTGATGATTGTTATTAAATGGTAAAATATTAAAGTTCTCTTTTTGTTGTAATATGACAACTGAATCTTAATTTAATTTTTCCATTTTATTAATACAATTATAAACAAAACAACGCATACTTTTTAAATTTTATTCTAGTTTCCAATAAATTACATATCTATTTTCTCATAAGCATGTTAAAATATTTATTGCATTAAGTGGCAATATCGCCTTGTTTCCGTAATTTGAATTCCGGTTGAAAATTTTCAAATTTCCCATTGCAGTTTGTGTGCGATAAGTTCGATTACGATTTCCTAAATAATTAAAGAACTTTGCTTATTCAAACGGACCACCGCTGCCTTCTTACTAATTCACCCCGGGCTTTGTTATTTGTTTTGCACGCGATAAGGAACTGATAAAATATTTGGACAAAATGTCTCATGTTATCTTGGTTGTGCGATTGATGGTAAATGACATTTATATTTTTATAAAAATAATATCGATAGTACTCATTAAAATCGTACATAATATTTACTTAGTCACCGCGATGGCGAAATCTGCTCATTTAAATAGTCTTTTTAAAATACGTGTGGGAATCTGCATACCTTAAAATTATGCGATATTCATTTTGATTTTAAACTATGAAAAATCTGTTGGTAGACAAGATTGTCGTTATTACGTCATCTTGGTTTAATTTACTTATTTTAGTTTGACTATTGAATAAACAAATATCAGAGCTGTATCTCTAATGGACAAATTCCTTGCATTTGTATTGTGTTATGAATACATGGCATCATTTATTATTTATTATATTTTAATAAATTATTGTATTATTTTTCAGGACCATTACATTATGTCCCTAAAGCAACTAGTTATAGATGGAAATCCTGGCAGGACAAAAGGTTTCAAGTTTGAATTAAAGTTCTCGATAAAACTCTTAACAGAGGACAAGAATATACATAAAAAAACTTGCGGTACACATATACATAAGCACTTTGAGAGCTGTTATAAATTATATATTGGTGCTTTATGTAGAACTACATTTCCCACTTTGAATCTAGGTAAGATGTTTTCCACATGTTGCGCCAAGAAATTTACAGGTTGAACTGATTCAGATACTTATATATTATATATCTCCTTAAAAGTGCTTAGACTAGATGTTGTACCCTTAAATATATCACACTGACGGCATACGATATATCACACTGATATATCAAATGCATAATGAATTCGCTGTAAATTCGCGGCGGGCGTGCAGCGAACAAGCCGTGGGTGCGTAGCGTTCACGCAGCGGGCTCACAGTTGGCTACGCATTTTGGACAGTTAGTAATAGAGTGAATTCAGATGAGGAAACATTTCTATTAGCTTTGTTAAATGGAAAAGTAACTAAAAAAGGGATATTGCCGTGGTTACATGACACCGTATTAAAAAGTATGTAAGTTGGGACTAAAAGTACAGGCGACAGCACAACAGCAGCCTGAGTGCTTACTAATATAATTTTATTTAATTTTTTATAATGTGTGTATAATATATGTGTGCTTAGCGAATTTGGCACACGGACAAAGTTGCAATAATATAAGATAGGCTGGGTGCTTTTATCCCCTGGATAGTATTTTAATTCTGAATCTGAATATAAAATAGACAGTGCTATGCATCGATACTGTTATTTAGGCATTTTTCTAGCGGGAAGGGCTTTTAACGTGCGTGACACTACGAGAAAATCTTCTCTAAAGATCTCGGCTTTCACTTTTCTGTCCGTTCATGTCTCTCATATCGAATTATGTTACAGAACATTATACACCGGATATTCATTTCATGAAAACATGGATTTAATGGCCGAAAGAAGCACATATCTCACCGGTAATGCTATATACATATATTACTTAAAGTTGTGAAAATGTTTACTTAAACTTTTTAAAATTTAGGATGTTAATTTTGACAAATCACACTAATGATGAGGCTAAGGTATAATCGTTATTGAACGTATTCGATTATCGATTACCATTTTTATAAAACTTGATATCGATAGTTGCATAATTATTTGGTATGTTCAGATGATATAAATATTTTTTTTATTGAATTATCTATTATTGGTAAGCCATTTCCATTTATGTTTTTTTTAAACCCTACACCACTTGCAGGTATCATTGTGTTAACTATTTAAATCGTGAAAACATTAGATATATTAATTATAGATTTTTACCAATAAATGTGATAAATTACAAACAACTCGAATATTTGCAAAAATAATATAATTAAATCTAAATGCAAATTTTTATATTATCGATTTATTTTATTTCAATGGCGATTTGCGATAGTCCGTGATTGTTCATTATGATAATGAGTGGTACTTCAAAATAAAATATGATATTACCTGTAGTAAATTTTACCGAAAAAATACGAAACTTCATGTGAAGGAGCTGTCAAAATTACCATCCTATATTTGATAACGTATAGTTACTAATTAGAATTGTAGGACATGACATGAAAAGAGTTTGTAAGAGTAACCTCATTTTAACATTGAGCCGGTACAATGTCCTACTTCAAATTAGGCGAGGCGTACTGAGGCGAGGCGCTTTAATGTGCGCCTTACAGTATTTTGTAATGATAACACTCAAAATACTTTCCTCTGACTCGCGACTCGAAACGCAGTACCATAATGTTCATTGTAAAATAACGTCCTATTGTAATTGTCTACCTCTCTGTCCTCGTCCTATAGTTAACCACGGAGAATGAGTAACGCGACTGCCGCGACATAAAGTTTAAAGTAGTACAATATATAATTTTGAGCCACTCTTCCTTTTGACGTTATGTACGGGACAAATGTACCGCTTCTTATATGTCCTACTCAACAAGTTACTTTTCCTTGCTCGAACAGTAATATTCATTAATGTTTTATTTTTCAGATATTACTAAAGTATTTTCGGACCATATCTACTGCCTTACAAGTAGGTCCCGAAGACACGCGGTATACAATACTCAAATTGGTTTATTCCAAAAAATATAAAACATTTACGAAAGCGAAGGGAAGACGATTTTCACCAGAGGAAAAAAATTGTCATTGTCTTTATTAAAAAAACGTCCTAAATATTACAAACTTTTATGCAAGTATTTTACTCTACCATCATCAAGAACTGTAAAAGCTAAGCCAAATTAATATAATCGCAGGAATAAATCCTATAATTTTCCACTGTTGGAAATAAAGGAAAAAGATTGTTTTTGCTTCTGGTCTTTTTGTCTGTGTCATATGATCCATACAAAGATACAAGAGTTTGCTTCACATTAAAAATGCTCTTTTTCTAACTACGCTTTGGTTTTTATAATAAAAGGCATAAAAAAATATTTTAATCAGCCAATAGCATATTATTTCACAAATGGACTTAATAAGATAGAGCTAAAAATATTAATACGAACTGTCTTAGAAGATGCCATTGATGCTGGGCTTAACGTAATCAACACAACATGCGACCAGGCACCCGTTAATGTCGGTCCCATAACAGAGTTGGTTAAAGAAAGATGTAACTAAAGCTGTATATTTACGGAAAGGAAAAGACTGGTAACATGACATAATACGCGTTAAAGGACAAATAACAACCCCGTTTATGAGCTGTTGCGGCTGAACATTTAACGGCAAGAGCAGAATTCCAGCAGAATGTCGTCAGTTAGTAGATTTCACACTTTTACTTAACAATTTATTTAATTCATTGAACGGGTGTAGCGATTTTTATTTATTGTAAACTATTATTTATTAGTTTATTATTATTTATAAAGATATTTTTTTTATCTTTCACGTTCATATTAAATGGTAAAGGTTCTGCCCTTGATGTCTCCATCTTAAAAATAGAATATGTATCTACAAAAATGATTAGCAGTCTCATAAGTTTTACTGATATATCCTTCATGGACAACACCTTCAGCGTAAAATTAATATTTCAAATGTTAACGTGCCTTAAACAAAATACTATTTCTTAATTTTTCTTACTCTGAGTAATGATTATGTATTTTTCTATATTTTTGAATACTTAATTTCAAAGAAACAAAAAAAAAAATAAAACTAGAAATTCTTGATGACGTCACACATACAGTTGAATAAAGTTGTTCCTTGGTCCACAACCATTTATCAATGTCAAAAGATAATATTATTATGCCGGCGCCACAGATAACAAAAATATTTGAACTCATGTGTGGCACGGGAATTTTCGTATTTGTGCAAAAGTTTGTTTAAATGTTTACGTATTATCTTGTCATTCGGTATCGATTTTACGACCACACACAGCGTTCAAAGTTATCGAGTTGTTTGAATGAGAACTGATTATATATGGAAACCTAAAAGTAAAAGCCATAAAAATTTTAATTTGGTCAGTGTCTGTAATAGAATACAAATACGCAAATACCCGTGCCAAACATGAGTTCAAACAAGGTTCTAATATTTGTCTGTGTGTGTGGCACCTTGGCAAAGACGTTTTATAGCATCATGACTGTGTACATATAATACAAATTGGCTCGATGAAGGAATACATACTTATCTGCTTTTAGTTATACAGGTGTCAAATTAACGAAGGACCAGCTATACCAGGTTGATAGAGGATTAATTTATATATATATATACAGATATTTTTTTTATCTTCACGTTCGTATTTAAATGGTAAAAGGTGCTGCCATTTGCTGTCCCATCTTAAAATAGAATATGTATCTACAAAAATGATTAGCAGTCTCATAAGATTGATTTCTTGTGACTACAGTGTTTACGATCCCTTACTAAAAGATCCTTTAAAAATTACCATAAGGCAAAACGACTTTGATTTGAGTTTAAAATAGATAAATTATCAAGTCCAAGTGTGATTCTTTTACTGATGTATCCTTCATGGACAACAGCTTCAGCGTAAAATTAACATTTCAAAATGTTAACGTGCCTTAAACAAAATACCATTTCTTAATTTTTTATACTCTGAGTACGATTATGTATTTTTATATATATATATATATAACCCTTCTGTGTCGCCTAATAATATTGCATCGTTCAGAAAATATTCAATCGTTCCTGCGTCGACCTGCTTGCTTTAGTTGATGTTTTGTTAATGTTACAACCGGTACCTACATTTCTGCAGCAATTCGCATTACTTCCTTTTATATTTTATGTAACAATTATCATTTTGTATACGACTTATTTATGATTTCGTTATTTGATCATAATGCTCATTTTGTGTTTATTGTATGTTGTAATTTAACCACCACGTAACCCATAATTAATAGTTAAGTGATGGCAATTTAAAGATAATATCATGTACACAAGTGCGAAATTATTTTGCTTTTATCGCGTAAATTGTTCGAATCTCTCCTTGTGTTTAGTACATACTCTATTTAGATCATATACCCACTGTTATGGTATATATCTAATATGTATTGGCAATTTGTATCGCATTCGCATTTCGCTGTTGATTACTACCCGGTTTCATAGACCTGTTTTAAATCAGTTCTTATTATAATTATTTAATCTTTCTTATTTAACAAATTGTTAAATTAATCTGTTTGATATCTACATAAAATATTTTTTATATTATTATCATAAGTAAAACAACCTTCGCATGACGAAGAAAGTATATTTTAATGAATGCTAATCTTTATAGTTCCTTTTTCTATGGATAAGTATAATGATCATTGTAAACTTGATGTTAATTTCTTTTCCAGTGAACATTTTCAATTTAAAAGTAGCGTGACTTATTTGTGAAATAATTTTGTTTGGCTTAGAATAAGTTTGTTCTTGTTAATATTAGTTTCACTTGTTTGTGTAGAAAGATAATGCTAGAATCCGAATTTCCTTTTGATGAAGACAAAGATAAATAATATGGCTAGCTAGTATGTTTCAGAGTTAATTGCTGTTCTAGATTTGTAAATTTTATGTATTTCTATATTGAATCGTATATTATTAGGCAATTTTATAAAAATAATAAATTCTCTTTTATTTGAACATTGATACTTGATATTTATTTGATGATACATTAAAATGATTATCGAAATACAAAAGAATTCATATATTTTTATAAAGTTAAATCAATTGTTATAAAAATATAGTTTGACAATTGAGAATGTTTTAGCATATTATAAATATCAATGTTAATTATTATTCGTCACAGTATGTATTTTTAGACATAAAATAATTTTAAGTATATTTTATTATTTAGTATTTCGGAATTTTACAGTGTATTACAGTTTATTTTAAAGTAGTATCGTTTACTTTTCCATTGAATATAATTAATAACTAAGATCAAATTATCAGCGCTTACATAGCTTAATAGAGGTGTAATACTTTGTAAATCTAATATTGAATGTGAATATCATTAGTACTTACTATAAGCATTTTGTACACAAAATGTTATAGCAAAAAATAAAATAAAAATAATATTTTCAATATGATGTTTGTCTGATTAACGATCTTATTCTTAGATCTTATTACTATCGAATTATTATGTATTGATAATGATAGAAGTACACTGTAAATAAGATGTCAGAAATATTATACTACGACGGCATAGCAAATACAGATCTGCTTCTAAGTATTTTAATACTTGGATTGCCGTCTTCTGCACTTTTAAAACCGTTTGCAAAATAATAAAACACAATAAACCTGAATCGTGAAACGCAACGAAAATCGCGAACGCCCTCTACCTCACAAGTATGAAGCAGCCGTAATGTCGATTGGCACAAAACCCAACGAGTAGGCTCTCTATTTCCATATATATTATAATTCTCTTTG